>NW_025064889.1:763009-764358 GCF_019112545.1 Guyanagaster necrorhizus | reverse complement strand
AATACTTCGCCACCACTAAGATTCTAACCCGCCGACAGGTCCGCTGGTCCGAATACCTATCCCAGTTCAACCTAGTAATCCGGTTCCACCCTGGAAAACTTGGTGGGAAACCGGATGCGCTCACTAGATGATGGGATGTCTACCCTAAAGAGGGGGATAGCCAATATGCTCAAATCAATCTGCACAATTTCTGACCTGTGTTCACCCAAGAACAACTCTCCGTGTCACTCCGAGCAACCTATCTCGAAGGCCCCACCCTACGGGCTAGTGCCATCATGGATATCGACAAACTCCACACCGATATCAGACAAGCACAATCCTCTGATGCTATGTCCTCCGATGGCCTCCGCCAGGCCAAGGCCGCCTCCGAATCCTCTCCCTCTCAATGGTCCATTGACGAATCCAACATCCTTCACTTCGAAGGCCGCATCCACGTCCCAGACTCCGACGATCTCCATCTCCGTATACTACAGAACAATCATGACCACATCTTGGCAGGTCACTTTGGTCAAAACCAGACATTAGAACTAGTCCGGCGGAACTACACCTGGCCAAAGATGCGTGAATATGTCCGACACTATGTTAAGTCCTGCACAGTTTGTGGGCGCAACAAGGCACCCAGACACCGCCCCTATGGGTTACTGAAACCTCTGCCAGTTCCTGAATGGCCATGGGATTCCATTTCCATGGACTTCATTGAACAACTACCGGACTCCAACGGATTCACTGCCATCTTAGTAGTCATAGACCAAGCTAGCAAGCAAGCCATCTTCATTCCCACTCATGACACCATCAACTCCGTGGAGCTCGCCCAATTTTTCCTTATCCATGTATTCTCCAAACATGGGGTACCCAGTCATATCACATCTGACTGCGGCTCCGAATTCGTCTCCCAATTTACTCGTGCCTTAGCCATGGCCCTTGACATGGAACTCCACCTTACCTCTGGTTATCATCCGGAGGCCGACGGCCAAACTGAACGAGCAAACCAAACTCTGGAACAATACATCCACATCTACTGCTCCTACCAGCAGGACAACTGGGACACCCTCTTACCCATTGCCGAATTTGCCTACAATAATACCCCTAACGCATCCACCGGAATTTCCCCATTCTTCGCTAACAAGGGTTACCACCCCAACATCACTGTTCACCCTGAAAGGGACATCGCCTCCGCCTGGGCCGGAGATTTCGCAGTCAACCTTGACGAACTCCATCAATTACTGAAGGATGAAATTTCCGAAGCTCAGTCTCGCTACAAGACCCAAGCAGACAAACATCGGATTCCGGCACCTCCGTTCACAGTAGGGGACAAGGCCTACCTCAGCTCCAAACATATCAAAACCACC
>NW_025064889.1:725243-762343 GCF_019112545.1 Guyanagaster necrorhizus | reverse complement strand
CACCTTACCATTTCAATCACTTTTACACTTTCAAATCGAAATCTTGTATTTACATTTCTTTTCTCCACTACCAACATCCGACGCCCTTTCTATATACATTTCATACAAAAGATATTACAAAGAAGCGGAACCCAAACTCTCCCCCCGCTCCTTCAACTCCTCTATATCCTCGTCCAGCCCCTTCAACAGTGCCTCCCGAAGATCCTCCACCTCCTGATCCCTCTCATCCTTGAAAATCAGTTGGGCCTTCTTCCAGGCCTCCACCTCAGACTCCGAAAACAGCTCCGAAGGAGACGACATATCATCAGAACTGTAGTCATCTTGAAGACCTGCCACAGTACCACGAACATCTGCCATCTCGTCCGCCAACTCATCCATGCGACACATCAACTTGCGTATCAATTTTGAAAGTTGGTGAAGACCGGTGGAGACCTCCACACTGCTGATCACCTCACTCGCGGTGACGCCCTTGTTGAACGAACAGGCGGTTTTCTTGACCTTGCAGCGAGAGCAAGTCCGCCCTCGACTGGTGCCTTCAGTTACCAGTCATGCATAACACCGTGTGCCATCTTGACGACAACGCACACAACTCCCTGAAAACAAAAGCTAAGTTAAGCCATGGAAGAAAACAAAGACACTTACTTTCACCATCCAACAATTCTTCACCCTCCGCCGGCCCCGCCACTTCCAACTTCGCCCGCTTTTTGGGGCTAACGATCACCTCTGTCTCACTGTCATCCACTATGCCTCTCGACCTGAACTTGCATTTACGTCCCTTCTCCGCCGGAACCGCTGCCCTTCTCTTCCCCTCCCGCACCCTCTTCCTCCTCTCCAGGGTCCCCAGTCCCCTTCACCTGCTCATCATCAGACTCTGGAGGCATATGGCGAGTCACCTTCTTGAAGCGAAGACCAGGGCCAGGACCATACCGTTCCGCCAAAACTTGATGCAGCCGAAAATCAGTGGCCTCCATGGAGGTCATCAGCAACCCATCCTCCATAACCATCCCCTCTGGCTCTACCTCCTCAGCCTCAGCCCTCGCTGCCGCCTCCGCGGCCTCCCTTTCCATGGCCTCCCTCTCCTCAGCCGCCCTCCGAGCTGCCTCTCTCAATGCCTCCTCTGCCTCCTTAGCCCGCCTCTCCGTGGCTTGCCGAACCTCCTCCCTCTTCCTCTCCAATTCCTCCTTCTGCTCCTTTTTCCGTGCCTCCCAGGCCACATGGTCTGCCTGGACCTTTTCCTCCCGCTCTTGCTCCCTTTGCCATTCCACATGACTCTCCACAGCCTCCGCGTATTCTTCCTCCGCAGCCTCCCATTCTAGACGAAACAATTCTTTGGCCTCTTCAGGGCCATCGGGGGTGGATCCCCTCACCAGAGGCTCGGGAGTGCATGAGCGACGATACGTGGTGAGCGATGACATAGGCGATGATGGTGGTTTCAGATCAAGATACAAAACTCCCATGGCCACCAACAATCCTCCATGTGGCCCCACCGGCCATCGGGATCAGCGCTCTTGAGGGCAAGAACGCTAAAGGGGGGATACTGTTACGCACATGCCACCGGCCTCTGTGTCACCTCAACCAACCATGAATTCTATCACGCTACCCACCGGACTCTGGCTGCTTCCCATTACCTACTAATTTCATTTCACCATTATCATTTCACATCTGTATTTCACATTATAATACCTAGACCCCGAACTCGGTAGCGAATATTCACACCAGAACCCAATGGAACCCGACTCGGAATTAGCTACCATTAGTATATAAAGCCATGTATATCACCGTAACTACTCAGTTCGAATATCAACTTGGATAAGCCATCTACACTTCGTACTCACTCCTCCCTATCTCACCCGTCGGATTCCGCTCCGAAGGATACTCCTGTTCACTTCTCTGACAGAACTCCGTTCTGTCCATCCAGATCCTTGGGCCCCGACTCAAGGGTGATGTTGCCAATAGCTTCGTCAACGCCCACGCACTCCGCCGGACTCCGCGCATGCATTCAAGCCCACTCGATTGGCATGTTCCTAACAAAAGCCACCCCTCTGCATCCAAACAAAGTATCCATGAAACCATGGACACACATCTCAGTAGACATAATAACTGGCCTACTGGAATGCAATAGCTTTGACACCACTATAGTCATTGTGGACTGCTTTCTCAAAGACAATTATTTCCATGTCTGCACTATGAAACTTTCTTTGGAGAGATGAGCAAAAATATTACATGATGAGATATATACCAAATATGGTATGCCCCAGATAGTAATCTCAGACCAAGAACCTCAATTCATCTTCAAATTCATGATGGACTTGTATTATTCACTATGAGTCAAGAGCAATACATCCATAGTCTATCATCTGCAGATCAATAGATAAACAGAATGTACTAACCAAGAAATCCAGAAGTATTTATGCATATTCATCAACTACTGACAGGATGATTGGACAGAGTGGCTCATGCTCACTGCTTTTTAATATAACAATTGTATCCACTTGGCTACTGGAAAATCTCCCCTTCTTTGTCAATCATGGCTATCATCCTAATATTGTAACCACAGACCAATGCTCTGCACAGACCCCCACATCTGTCACATTTGCAGATCACATATCTCAAATCCACAGAGAAACTCATAAAGCCCTTGATAAAGCCACTACAGCAATGAAATTCCAATATGACAAATGCAAAAACTCTGTAGCATATGCAGTTGGTGACAAAGTCTGATTAGACACAACCAACCTTCATCTCTTCCACTCAAAACAAAAACTCAGACAAATATACAGGCTCATTTGTAATCACCATAAAGATAGGCCTCTCCACCTACAAACTCACTCTTCCAACTGACTGGAAAATCCATCCAGTCTTTAACAAAGCCCTTCTCTCTCAATATATACTATTCACATTTTCAAACTAAAAACAACTGCTGTAAGGCTAGCAAACTCCCTGATACAAGAAGAATGTATCTGCTCTTGCAAGTCCTTTTATAATTGCAAGGAGAAAATCCAGCAGTTTAGAGCAGACCCAATGGAATCCACCTGGAGCAAATGGCTCATTGGTAGAACAAGCTCTGGCATCCACTCTCAAGTTTTGCAGATGAGGAAAATATGAAAGGAATAAGAGAGAGGTAACAAGAATTCTTCTAAGCTGTCAACTTGTGTGATACCAGGCTCAAAGGCTTCTAGGTATGCTTATGGCTTTGGCTTGTAGGAGACTAGTGGAATTTTATTCCTCAGCTTTATACTATAAAAGTTGGTCTCTATTCTATCTACAAGATTAATCTTTAAATGCTGAGAGTCCAAGGGTTCATCTCCTTATCAGCTATGGCTCCTATGAGCCTCTAGGCCACTCTCCTCTCTCTCTCTCCATGCTCAATCCACTCCTAATCAGATGAAGTATTCATTCATGCACCTGCTCTGGCTGATAAGCATCTGCTCCTAAATGCCAGTATAGCATTAAATATTGCATATCAGACACAAAGAGAATGGACAGCAGGCAGCCATCTATCATTATTGTGTGAGTTGTTGATTGCACAGCAGATCCTCAGGCAGGTTGTATCAGTGTTCCATTGCTTGAGCCATAGCTGAGAATGGTTCCTCTTTTTGGAGGCAGGATGATGCTTGCTGCTCAGCTCTCTTGATGCTCTGGCAGATCTAGAGCCAGAAAAACCAAAATTTGGTGCTCATGAAACCATAGTGCAGCACACCACCTCTCCTCAAGCCTGACTTAGTTGACAGTGAGAAATTGTATGAGATCAAGACAATTCTTGACTCTTACCTCTGCTGCACATGAGGGTGCAGTGGCCAAGGACCAACTACCATGACTGACTACCTTGTCAAGTGGAAGGAATATGAACCAGAATCAAACTAATAGGTAAATGAGAAATGGATGTCTGCTGATGATGCTATTGCTGATATGACTAATGCTATTATGCTACAGCTCATGACCAACACCTTGCCAATAAATGACATCTATTGTTTCATGCACATATCACATGCTCTTTAGTTCCAGCCCACAGACATTTATAATAAGTAGGACTATATTTATCACACTCAGAATTATTATATGAAATTGAGATATGAAATAATAAGTGAAATACAAATAAAGTGGGCATATAATGAGTGGCTGGAAGCCAATGGACTGTGAAGTGTGGCTTAGTAGGTTGAGGACTTAGAAGTTGAAGTCAGTGTGAAACAGAGGCCATCAGCATGTGCATAACATAAATTCTCCTTGAAGGCTATGTGACAGCTTTTTCAGTTGATCAAAATTGCACAAATATGCTGTATTTATCAAGATTTTCAGCTGATAAGCAAAGTGAGCTGAAAGCATCTAATGTTGATATTATTCTTGTAGCAACCTTTCTGAGAGAGGTTTAATGAGATTTTGATTTCATCTATCATAATTGCTCAGAAATGTAAAGAAAGAGGGTAGCAGAATTCTCATACTCTATTATGAGTTTTGATAAAGAGAATGGTGTTATGACATACCAGTGGACACCCAGTGCCTTGTTCTGCCATCAAAGATGTCTTCTGTTTGATAATGCTGCTTGTAAGATGAAAAATAAGATGTTGATGACCTCCAGGATAGTTTCCAGACTGTTGTTGTTGTCTATAAGACACCAGGCAGTGGTAGAAATGACATGTATCACATTCTCAAAATCTACCATTGATATTGAAAAGATGCTATGTTGAAGGAATACAGTGACCTTGCTGGGATGAGTGACCAGAATTATCAGTTTAGACACTTGTGAACATAAGAGAAGGATATAATAGAGGAAGATGGACTTTCCTATATTCAAAAATCAGTCAAATCCAGCAAGTAGGTGATTACACTTTACTGATATCTGAATGGCCTTTGAT
Organism: Guyanagaster necrorhizus; assembly: GCF_019112545.1. NCBI lineage: Eukaryota > Fungi > Basidiomycota > Agaricomycetes > Agaricales > Physalacriaceae > Guyanagaster > Guyanagaster necrorhizus. The sequence continues at coordinate 757,490 of NW_025064889.1, read as the reverse complement.
GATGATGCCTTTAATTTTTGGTGCTGATTCAACTCCTGTCATGATTTTTGCCCCTAAATCATGACCTGCCAACACTTAGCAAGCAGATGCTTACCAATCCCAACCCCAGGCTGACCTTACAAAGGATGATGAAGACATGATAACACTATGGCTATGCCTTATTCATCAATGCACAATAAGATGACAAGAAACAATGCAGTAACTACCACCATCCCACATCTTGAATACAATAGAAACTGTAGCATATGGAAAACTCACAATAGCAATAGTATAGCAGAGCAACAATGATGAACAAAAGCAAGGGCACAGTCATTGTTATCCCAGACAATGAGCAGAGGGCATGGAAAGCAGACAATAGTCACCTGTAGGGCATAGAGTTCTTTAGACAGTATTTAAAGCAGTAGTACACACTAATGTACCCCAGTCTTAAGCTATGGTTTAATACATCTGCTAAACTCTCTGACTACCTGGTGCAAATACTCTTGCCCAACACAGGCAGACTATCTCTACCAGCCATACTCTCTTATTCCCCTTTGTGAAATCCTTATTGCCTACCTCATTATTCTTATCATACTATTATACTGAAACCAGACCCAGACTCAGAATCCAGACTCAGACCTCAGTGGGAGCAGTGCTAGACATTTGTGAGCATTTAGTAGAGGCCTAACAACTCCCTGAAAAGGGTTGAAATAGTCTGATAAGACCTTGTCACCAGCCCTGTGGTCGGTAATCCTGACTTGATTGGCAGCATCAAATGTTGTACCGGTGGCCAGCAGATGCTGCTTCTTTCTTTCTCTGACCTCCACAACATCTGACACTTCCCCACGAGAGCGTTTCGCACTGACAGCTGGATCAACCAGTAGTGACGCCTTGTCGGCGTGCTCTTCTTCCGGCTCCGCCTTATCCTACGGTTATGTTCTCGTTACCCGTCTTTACCGCCTGAATTATGTCGTATAGAGCCTTTGAATATTCCCTGCGGATAAAAGGGCGAGTCCGCAACAGATGCATACTGTTAATTAAAGGGAGACAGAAAGCTCATGTCGTTATCAGGACCTTCAAGTTGATACGATTGTCTTCATCGTCACGCGGAACCTCTTCCTCAACGAACGGGGATCACTTGCCCCGAGTCTTCAGGTAGAGCTCCTGGTAGGCAAGACTCCACTGCATAATGGAGACAAGCCAGTCAAAATTCTGTCCATATTGCCCAAAGTTGCTATCAAGGACGACCGCTTTTACGGCAAGGGTGCGGTTTGCATACGACATTTTAAGCAGAAATATATAAACCTGTGTTTCTGAAGGGCGTCGGATGTCTCAGCCTGATCAGTCGGCACCAAAATTTCACAAAGTTAAGGTGCGTCTACAGGTAAAGTGACGAGCAGAAAATCACTGAATTGGGCCTTTCCAGCATTTCAGACGATTTTTCAAACTTTTGTTGAAGCTCCGCATTTCCTATAACCTTGGCAGCTTGAGCCATCTGTCGCAAGAGTTCGCCCAGTCTCCGGAAGACGCGGATAAGACTTCCCTCGAACGTATCGGTGAGCTGTTTGATTGATCAAGTCAGCCAGAAAAACGGAACAGCTGATGAAAAAAACAAACTTTGCATATTTCAGAGAAAGATGCTCCTCGACACCACTGCATAACCACGTCCATGAGTTCCACCTTAAAGGAGGAGACGTACACGTCCTCGTCCATTGGAAGCTTCGATTCTTTTGACACCTTTGCTATGCGTCGCGCCAACTCCTGCATAACGCGAAGCGGAGCAGCCAGTTCCTCCTTCAATTTTGTCTGCTGTTCGCTCTAAAAATGTAATCAATGTCTAGTAGCTACGCGGAACCCGATCTATGTACCTTTTCATCAAACACGAAGCAACTCAGCAGTGCCGCACACTGCTCGGGCTCCAGTGTATTAAAGACACCGTTAAATGTCAGCTCCGTTAGCAGCAGTTCATCCCCCGTAGAAATCTCGCACGCAACCCGGCCTTTGACGTCGACGATGTCTTCGGCCGTCGTAAACCCTAGTCGTCGAAGGACACGTTTCCGACATTTGAGCTCTTCCAGTTGCAACACATCATGCGTACTCTGTATCCGCTTCTTCAGCCCTCTTATCCGATCCTGCGCATCCCTTTTTTTGGAATACAGGGTGTACAGCTCTGGTAGTCGCTTATCATCATGCAGAGGACTCTTGAACATCTGGTTTTCCATGGCTTCGATTTTCTTTGAGCGATTCGCGATCAATGATGGATGTACGTATCGTTAACAGCACACACTCACTTTCACGAGACCAAGGAACTTGTCGTCCTTTATCCCCATATTCTGTACAGGATCAAGAAGGGGTACACCATCTGGAAAACGACGGTGCACTTCACCCACGCTCTTCCAAAGGGTATCCCTAGACTCGGAAGATCTCAAGTCTTTGGGAAGGAATAGCCGTAAGTGACTAATCCCTTCGATAGTTGATAAAAGAACGGGAACGACTAGTGGTTGACCCTTCTGATGCGGTGGACATGGCACCACGCCTCCTGGTGTAGCCGCAATATTCGTCTTGTCTTTGGAAACGCTGCTACCAGCCGCGCAATTGAGTAAAACGTCAATGACATACTGCTCGTGAGGCGGAATCTCGTCTGTTTTAGGCATCGGCCGATTCTTAAGACTAGGTCAGTTCACAGGAACTATGTGATAAAAAAAACAACTCACTTTTGGTGGCTGGCGTTTTTGATAATTTATAATGATTCCCCACCCAAAGTCCAGGGTCTTGTACTTGACCTTAACGAGTCGACCGCATTGCAAGAATGGTAATGCGTACGTAGGATGAGTGATCACTTCTCTGAAATCTCCTCTCATTTGATCGAGCTGCTGTCGAAAGTCATAGTATTGAACTACAAGCTCCTCATCTTCGATGACAAAGGCTTTAAGCGCTTCTTCCTCTTTCCGCAGCTCTGAAGATAGTGTTAGGCATGAACCTCAGATACTGATACAGCACGCACCATTCTCCAACTGTGGAATACCAGCGCTACTCTGGAATTGGAAGAAACATCTTTCGAGCATGTACTCCGGACTGATACCCTCCACTTTCATTAAATTCATAACCATGTTATATCCCACATGGAACGCCGAATCAAGACGGTCCGCCTCACCCTTGATCATTTCCTTCGCTGTTGCCGGTTCCAGCTTCTCATCGCACATCAAGATCACCACTCCGCGGTCGTCCAAGCCTCGTCGACCGGCACGCCCGGACATTTGAATGTACTCTCCTGATGATATACTCCTCTGTTCCTTCCCATCAAACTTGCGTGTTCCAGTGAACACAACGGTTTTCGCAGGCATGTTCAATCCAATGGAAAATGTTTCCGTCGCAAAGAGGACCTTGATCAGACCTTCTTGGAATAAGATTTCAATGACTTCTTTCAAGATCGGCAAAAGTCCGCTATGGTGGATACCAATTCCTCGTCGTAGGAGAGGTAGAAGGGTACATATCTGCGGGAGCTGTTTATCGTCTGCCGAGAGATTATCGATGGCATTCGTGAATATATTGTTCACCAGCTCCTGTTCATCCTGAGAATTGAATTCGTATTTGGTCAGTGATAATGCATGGGCTTCGCAATCCCGTTTGCTGAAGGAGAAGACGATGACGGGGTGGTAATTGCCTTGCATGATCTTCTTCACTATCCTCGCAATATCCGAGGGACCTAAGGAAACTGTTACTCTTCCCTACATTAAAGTAATGATCAATGACATGCCTTTCTTTTCTCCACCCTTCTTAGTCTTTCCCTTCTTTCCCTTTCCGCCACGGGGGTCCGCCGGATCTTCCCCCGCGTTGGCCTGCAGTTGGCCCATAGCTTTACTGAAGTTATCCTCCTTGAATTCTCCCTTTTCGTTGAGAACCAAGTAGATTCCTTCCCCACCAGCGGGAAACAAGTAATGCTGTAATGGTGTCGGTCGGAAATCCGTATACACGACGTGACATGGCTGATCATGCGACTTGCATATCCATTCAGCAAACTGCATTGCGTTTGGTATGGTCGCAGAAAGAAAAACGTAGCGAACGGTATGCGGAAGCAAGATAATTGTCTCCTCCCAAACAACGCCGCGCTCCTTGTCGCGCATGTAATGGATCTCGTCGAATACGACCCAAGCAACTTCGCGCATGATCTCGGAACCACGGTAGAGCATTGACCTGAGAATCTGTGGGTAGGCATTTAGGAAAGACGGGAATCTGTACGGTGAAATTGTACCTCTGTGGTCATCACCAGACATGTTGCGGTGGGGTTGATGGTAACATCTCCCGTCATGAGCCCGACGTCACCAAATTCAGCCAGCATTTCGCGATATTTTTGATTGCTCAAAGCCTGGTGAGTCGGTAAATGCAGGCATGAATATGTTGTGAAACAGGGCCGACCTTGATGGGACTTGTATAGATAACTCGCTGTTTTCTATTCAGACACTGAGCGATAGCATATTCGGCAACGACCGTCTTTCCAGCACTTGTATGCGCCGACACCAAGACGCTCTCGTTCCTCTGTATAGCGTACACGGACACCTTTTGGAAAGGATCCAGCTCAAATTTGTACTCCCGGTCCGGTTTTGCGGGTGGTACATGCTTCGTTATGGGTGTATAATTGTATCCCGGAGGCACTGCAACTTGGTGACGGACCTAAACAAGAGTAAGAAAGACGAGGGTAATAATGGAACGGAAACATACCTGATGTCGAAGCTCAAGTCGGCCTGTCTCGACACTCCCTTGTAGTCCAGCACTCGCAGCTACTTCACGCTTAGCCTCTGTCTCGAAATCGTCCAGAACGACAGGATTTAATGCATCAAGGCGAGGCTTTTTCCCCACAGGCTCTTCCACTGCGTTCAAGTCAATAGCGCCATTTTGACTTTCTACTTCAGCCTTTCGTTTCTTTGCTGAAGACTCTGGTGGATCGACCAGCATGACATCGTTTTCAATCGCAGGCTCGTCAATAGGCTCATCGGAGACATTGTTAAGGAATGAGAAAAGATCGGCCATGGGAGAAGAAATTAAAAAGTAGTTAGGATATAGCGTGTAGAAAAAATAGATGTAAACAGCAATCATGCCGGCAGTCCCTTGGCTGCTTCACAGCTACTTAGTTCCACGATACAAATGCTCATTTTCTTTCCATTGGTTCAAATGTGTATATCGGTATTCTAAGGTAACGTACAGCTATGCTACATGAGTCATAATCTAGGCAAAAAGCCTTTTCGTGTAGCTGGGAGGTATCATCAGCAAGGAAGCCAGTGAAAAAAAACCAACACATACGAGTTCAGTCCATGTACTCCACCCTCAACCTGCGCGCTGGCAGTTCTCAGCTCGAACCGCACCTTGCCCTCCTTGACAGAGCTCCTCAGCTCCTGTACGTTCCGGACGCCAATATCCTGGAACGAGTGCTGCACACCGACATACAGATACGGCAGGAAGGCCTTGACGCTTCCCTTGTCCTGCACATCTCCGCTGACGCCCTGCGCAACCTTTACGGCGCTGCTCTCGGAGAAATACCGCGACGTGGCTGCATTTTCGAGGGTCGTCGATTTCTTTAGGATGGGATATTTGTTCGATCCGCCGGTAGAGGGCGCGCCATTAACTTTTGTTTGCCCACAGCTTGATTTGCCCTGTTCCATCGCTTCCAAACTACCCATGCCTCTGTATGCTTTGACTCGCTTTCCCTCATGGTAGAAATACTCTCCCGGCGCCTCCTCCGTCCCAGCCAAGAGGCCACCCATCATCACGGCTCCAGCACCCAATGCCAGAGCCTTGACAATATGACCTACGTTCCCAACCCCACCGTCAGCAATGACCGGCACGCCAAATTTGTTCGCAAACTCCGCCACGGCATATACTGCGGTTGCCTGTGGCCTCCCCACGGCCATGACCTCCTGTGTGATGCAAATGGAGCCTGAACCCATGCCGACACGGAGGGCGTCGGCTCCCGCAGCTATTAAGGACGCAGCCTGTTTACGAGTGACGACATTGCCTGCGATGACTTCGAGTTTAGGGTACATGGATTTAATCCACTTGATCATGTCGATTTGGAATACGGAGTTGCCCTGGGAGGAATCGAGAACGACGATATCCAAGCCTGCTTCCACCAGGAGAGTAAGACGGTCCCGATCTGATGGACGCGTGCCTACGGCAGCGGCGGCGTACAGCTGCTTCGTCACAGGGTCTTTGGAGGCAAGGGGATAGGACTGATTCTTCAAGAGATCCGAACGTGCGAGAAGCGAGACTAGACGGCCTTGCGAGTCGACAATGGGAAGCTTTCCCTTTTTTGAGTCACGTAAAATGTCGTTGGCCTCCATGAGAGTGATGCCTTGGGAAGCGGTAACGAGATCTGTGGTCATAACATCGGAAAGAGGCGTGGCGGGGTCACGAAATTGGACGTCACGAGAAGTGACTATGCCCACTAGCTCGCCACCCAGTGCACCGGATTCTGTAGTGAATTGGTCAGCATGTATTGGCGGGAGAAGAAGAATAGGGAGATTCAGAAAAGAATAACAGGTATCCGCACACCACGCATTGAACATGCGTTAAAACTCGGAAGAACGAAGGTTTATAAAAAAGAAAGTCTCATCATGCAGGGGACATGGCAAAGGGAATTCACCAGTAATAGGGATACCGCAGAATCCGAGTCGGGCTTTGATATCTAGAACATCCTCAACAAGGTTGGAGGGAGAAAGCACAACAGGCTCGGTGATGAAGCCGTTCTCGTGTCGCTTTACAGCACGAACCATCGACGCCTGGGACTGTGGTGACTGGTTATGATGAATAACACCAATACCACCGAGGAGCTAGCATAGATGTTAGAACACACTGGCTAGTGTATCCGTAACGACGCCTACCGCCATGGAAATAGCCATGTCTCCTTCTGTGACCGTGTCCATAGGGCTACTGATGAACGGAGTTTTGAGGGTGACATTGCGAGTTACACGGCTCTCAGTGAGAACGGCAGAAGCAGGAAAATTGATTTTGCCTGGGAGAAGAAGGAAATCATTGTAGGTGAGACCGCCATGGACCTGAGAGTCCATGAGGTCGGTTATGGAAAGGCCATCTGAACGGGAGTAGGACTGAAGGTGCTCAATGGCAGAGGCAGCGTCGAGGAATGAGGATTGCTGAGCGGGCATGTGGGCGGAAGTGCCAGCCTAGCCTCAAAAAAAATCGGTGCTTATATAGGCGATTTATTTGGTTCGAACAAATAAGAGCCTAAATTATGATCCAGTTCTTGTCGAGCACCATCATGTCGTCTGGCAGCAAGTCGATATGCTGCCTTGCGTTTTCTGTACCATTCTTTACCAACCACGCCCCGTTCTTGTCCTTCTCTGCCTGCCATGCCCAGAATTCACCGTCTACGCTACGTCCAAGGGCCACTTGCCATCGTCCGACTCTCGCCCGCCATGTCGTACCTTCGTAGTTCTTGGCAAACAGAAATTGGTCGCTCGTTTCTTCTCGCCAGATTTCTTCGTATGCCGTCGTCTTTCCCGTCGCAGGGTTCACCATTTCCCCAATTTCTAATGTCCTACCGTCGGGCAACGTGCTGTTGGTTCCCTGGTCATCAACGCTGAGGGCATCCTACGAGCAAATGTGAGGAAGCAACGAGCCAGGATCACCTTCGGAGGCTTACCAATGTGCGAGAATCGATAAGATGAACGAATTGAGTCGCATTTGGGCCCACTGCACAGGTCAATTTCATTGCATTTGGTTATGCCATGTTACTCACATGCAGATCGATATCCAGCAAACGCCCAGTCGAGATCCTTCGTACCCTTTATGAATCTTACGTCCACGAAGACGTTGCTTTTCAGAGAAGACAAGACGATGGTATCGGTGGGTTCGCTGGCCTCATCGGGTATCCATCGAATGGAATCTCGGTACGAGATGGATGCCATGTGCCAATGATACTCGGCGATAGAAGATTATTTGTGGCTATCGCAAGGCTGATACGATCACGTGCCATCTCAGCGTGTCCGTATCCCAGGGAACTTCACTCATGTGGTCCTTTCACTGCATCTGAGAATCCACATTGCATTTGTAATTTGTGATTGTTCACAACTGGCTCTATCAGACACCTGCTTATGCAATTGTACGTTGTTGCCGGTAACTGTTGGTGCCGCCACGGCCACGTACTTTTGTCGACGTTATCCGTGACTCTCCGTACCTCCGTCTAGCATCGTTACCTTTCTGCAGCTCGTCTTTTTTTTTTGGAAAAAGCCTTCCATATGACCCTAAGGAGCATTCTTGAATCGCCTGATGATAATTGACTGTCAACAGTTCGCCTGCTCATATACCATAAGATACAACTAGTAGTACAAGTGCCAGAAATCCCTTCGAAGATGATGCAGATAGATAAAATATACTCTTAGAAGACCACCTCAAAGCGCTTTCGAAGCCCTCCACAATGGCGTCATCGCCTGCGATACAGTATTCCCTGCTTCCTCCAATGCATGACGGAGAAATTCGTCGAACACCGTCTTCAAAATTGCCCTCGCCCGCCACCTATCCGGATGAAACATCTTATGCAGCCTCTCGACCATCTTCTTGTATTCGGCTACCTCCAACTCGGCCCTCGCTGTCACAAAAAAGGCCTCCACCCCAGCCCAATCAACCTGCCCCACCTTGAGTTGCAGCGGGTCGTGCAGTACAGGCCACGGAATAACCTCAAATGTCGCAGGCTGACTCTCTGAAAACTTGATGTTCTCAAACTCGTCCATAAGCATCTGGACACGGTCGAGAGCGCGTCTATCGGACCACTTGCCAAGTCCCCAGAGGTTGTTAGCCATCATCTTCAACCGGGCGCGTTCCTTGACTGTTGCCTCCCGCCATTCCTGCTCCTTGCGCGCTTTTCCCTGTCTCCTCTCCTGCTCTTCCCTTTCTTCCCGTTCCTTTTTCTCTTTCTCCCTCTTCTTTGCGGCTTCTTCTTCTTTCTTTCGGCGGGCCTCCGTCTCTTGTATCTCCCTCATTTTTCTTTTCGACTCCTCCAGCTCTGCCTTCCTCTTCCTCTCCGCCTCTACCTTCCTCTCCGCCGCCTCCCGCTTCTTCTTCGCTTCCTGCCACATCGGCGCGTCGGCTTGCATTTCGAGTATCTTCCTTCGCGATTCTGACAGCTCCAGTCTACGTTTCAGATCGTTGATCTCCACTTGCAACTTCTCCCTATCTTCTGCCTTCATTTGCACGTCCAGATCCTTCTTCAACTTGGTGTTTTGCTCGTTCAAGCGTTGAATGTCGGCAAGTTTTTTATCTCTTCCTTCCTTTAACAGCTGCAACTGCTCTTCTAGCACAACAACTCGTCCGCGCGTTTTTACGAGCTCGGCCTTTGAACTTTCGGCTTCATTCTTCCATATCTCAATCCACTGATCGGAGACTTTGCCATCGACCACTATGTGCTTTATCCGACTGCAATCGTCCGATGTCGTCTGGGTCTGCTGAACCTCTGCTTTAGGCACCTCAGAAGAGGGAAGAAGCTCTGTTTCTTTGGCTTCGTCCGGCTATTTGTTGTCCGTCATAAACGACTGTGATAAACACGACACGAAATAGACGCATACACTCTCGGCCTTCTGTTCTTTGACAGGTGCCCTCTTGTGCTCCCTGTATTGTACACTGATCCTCCGAGAGTTGACGGTTGTTCCGTGCACCTTTTTCTTTGCGATAAAAGCTAACATAAGGGACAGGATACCCATTTAACATCGAGGCACAGAGAGAAAGAAGGACTTACCCTGATCAGCGGTGTTGAAAGACACAAATGCGAATGCCGAGCCTCTGTTCTGCCGAGGGATGCTTATGCTGGCGACATCCATTCGTGAGAATAGGTGATCAGGACTTTGGGATAACTTGGCTTACTCTTTAATACCTTCACACTGTAGAAAGCGTCAGTAGGGCCACAATTCATTGTTAGTAAGAAGCACAAACATCTAGGAATGCATTTCTAAGCATCGCCATGTCAGTTCCCCGCGCCAAGCCCTAGAACTCAGAATCCAGTTATTGGACTACATTAAATGGAAAGTACACGCACGGCACAGAACAACGTTAAAGGTTCATATGCGTGGAACGTGAGCTTGCAGCCGTTTTCTAACAGTACTGACTCAACGATGTCCTCTTCTTTGTTAAACCACACTGACGTAAAATCAACGTGGACACGAATAGACGCTACAGAGGTTTTTGGTCGCAAAAGATCATAGAGTCGACCGGCCGTGTACCCCTGAGGAAGACCTTTCACTAGCCGGGGAATTCCACCTTGTGGGGGAAACGGGGCGCTCTCTGGGTGGAGAGAAAATGCCACCAAAAAGTCAGAACCGGGTATAGAGATTTGCTGGTGCATAGTCACAAGCGCCTTTTCGGCTAATGCATGACCAATGAGAGTAAGTAGGGGAGTCTACACAAATTATGATGTACGCACTCAAGCCAGCACTAGAGAACTTGAACCTGACGCGCGCGAAAAAACCAGTCAGAGGGTCATTGGCGCCGCCGCCACGCTTTCTGTATGGCTTGACCGTGACGTCGATATCCCATCCAGTTTCAGATACTTGATGAAATGCGCGCAGGATATCAGACGCGGTGATAGAACTAGAAATGTTTGGTATGAACCAGACGGATTTCTTGAGATGAGCTGCCATGATGGTGGGGAGGCAGTGGTGGGAAACCGGTCACTCACTGCTCGGTACTAATAACTTGATCGGAATATTTGAGTTTCAAATAACAGTAAGCAGGGGTCTCCGATCGTGTACTCAATGCTCCTCTTTTTAATTATAAGAGCAAAGTATATGAAAGTTATATTTCTTGTTGAAGATGGCCAAAAGCTTTACCCATCTGTTGGGGCGACAGGAGCGGAAAAGTTTCTTTTCCAGCTGGCAGCTGAATTAATGAATAATATCTTTTGTGGTGACGGCGCAATTTAGTTGGCGTACCTTGAGCGACTGGAGGATCACCCTTCAGAGACAGATGCCCAGATTATCAAGCATATACACCTCCGATCTTCATTGTACTATCAACCCCTACTCTTGCATCTGGGCGTCATATCTCTTTCTAGCTGCCTCTCCGTCGACTGATGCATGCTCTGATGACCTGGTGTCTAGCTAGTACATTCATAGGGGAGGGTTATATGTTCTTTTCTGAACCTCTTACCCTTGCTCACCGATACCGAGATAACCAGCTACAAATGGGTCGAATCGTTAGTCCCAAGATCATGCACGACTATCTGTTTCAATAAAACCCGCATCTCTGCCAGCTGGATAAAAACAAGATGCCGGTGATTCTGGAGTTTCTTCCTGCCGAGGAAGTACGGAAATACGCTGACGGGATATTCGACTTCGAGCCAGAGATTAAAGTCTGGTACATCAATTCGACTCAACACCGACGCTTCACCTCTTTTCAGCGGAGCTCGGCGACACTGCTCATGTATGGCATCATCGGCTCCCCAGGACGGTGCCGCCTGAGGTCGATCTACTGAAAGCAAGTCCCAAACCCTTCTCGGTCCCAAAAGTCGAATTTGAAACCCTCCCTCTGGACAAAGTTGTTTGGATGCCTCGCAGTGCGTTGCCGCGGAGAAAATGTGTATATTAAGATGTTAGGTAGCGATGGAAAATAGATCATGGGCACAACTTTGGGGCAAGCATCAGCAATGAATTAAATGGCTACTTGCTACAGTGAGCCCTGGTGCGCACTCAGTCATGGTACAAGTGATCGCAGCTCTGAGGTTCGCTGTCTGGGATAAAGCAAAGCATCATAATAAGTAGTGATGGAAACGTACAGGCCGAGCAACGGGACTCCTAATCTAAGCGGTCAACGGTCCGAGTTGCATACGCCTACTGCGCGGATACCAAGAAACTGAGAAGTGCAAAAGGATGGATGGATTACCGATATGGTGTTGTATGCGGCCAGACCTGACGACATCTCTTGTAGCTCGTCAAATGACAGAGCCAGTTCAATCGTTAGGATTACTTGTCACAAAATTGCAATAACTGCTGATCTACACCATCGTTACAATGAAGAATGTTGGACGCAAACGAGGGATAACTATAAGTGCAAACGACACCATATCACACTCCGAGAGGTTAGAGGAGGGCAAGAAGGGAAGAGCCGGCGGCACTGGAATGGAAGAGAAAGTGAAAACAAGTGCTGGAGCATGAGATAAGATACATACGGCCGGCTACAAGCCCTTGGGGGCCTCCTTGTAGGAAATAGCCTGCTCCTCACCCATGGCAGAGATGATGGTGACGAGCAAGTCCTTGCCATCGTCAAAGTCTTTGCTGATCTGGCCACCGAGGTCACCTTCAGGGACTTTGACATCGTCCTTGGGGGTACCGTCCTGAGTCATGAGGTTGAGGAAACCCTCGTCAATGTTGACCTAGGGTGGGAAAAATGAGTACAGCGAGGATGGGGAGGTAAAATAGACATACGAGCTGGTACTCGTTACGCTGGACATTAGGGACATCCATGTTATGGGTGGAGGGACAGATATCTTCCAACTTTTTGTTGGTGAAGATCTGTGGTCATCGATCAGTACGACGACGGCAAGGACGATGCAAAGAGCAAACACGGACATCGATGGCGACAAGATGAACCTTGGCGTGTCCGTGCTTGCCAGTCTTGGAGGTGGACATTTCGACGATCTTGCAAGGGCGGTCTTGAGAAGGTCAGACGACGGTGGTAATCGATCAAAATGGATTAGGAGCTTACTTTTGATGACGACAAATCCATTTTTGCGGAGGGCGGAGCATTGCATGGGATACGTCAAGGACGCACCGGCGCTGGCCTGGAAGAGGAAGAAAAAAGCAAAAACAAAGAACGAAGAGAAACAACTGATGTGAGGGATCTTGTTGATAACGGAGAGCAAGTACGGACCTGCTCGAAGGTTTGGTTGTGATGCTCATCGTCAGACATTTTTAACAGGGAAATAAAAGGAAATAGGAAGATGAAGATGGGAGATGGGTGATGGGTGATGGGACGCTGCAAAGTTAAGAAGGTCAACCTATCCCTTGCCCGTCATTTTTTTCACCACGTGTATTCAAACTCCGCCACCGCTTCCGGCACAGCTTCACTTGACTCCCAACTCCCATGCATCCATTTGGCGGCACCCCAGTATGTCCTCGCTGCGAAAAGGTCGTATATGCCGCTGAGCAGGTCCGTCGCCAGTGTTATTTCTATTTATCTATCATTTACACCCGTCTAGGTCATGGGCCCCGGCCGCAAGGCGAGTCTATTCCCCACTACCCCACAGCACGCTAATCATTTCCGTAGCTTTATCACAAGGTAGCCTTTCAAGTCTAATGACCATCATCGTGTTCAATGTCTTGCAGCCCTGTCTCAAATGCTCGACCTGCAAGAAGCGACTCGACTCGTATACCTTGCTCGAACACGACCAAGAGGTGCGCCTCGTGTTTCCGTTGTTGTGTTGATCTCATTCAATCTTGCAGCCCTACTGGTACGCGTTCATATGCGCTTCAAAAAACTGACACCGACACCATCTAGCAAATCGTGCCATGTACAGAACTTTGGCACCCGGGATCTGCGGCAAGCCAACCTCCCTTATGCTGCATCTCCAACACGGAGCAACGCGGAACTACCGGATACCAAGGGGCATGAAGAACAAGAGGAAGAGAAGGATACACTCAACGATTTGTCTTCTGGTTCGCCGACCCTTGCTTCAACGGTTGAGCGGAACAATACTCTGGATGCGATTAACCGCATCGCAAAGCCACTGATCCAGACCTCGACGGGTACTCGGTATGGCGCCGCTTTGGGTACGGTTTCACCTCAGACGACAGGAAAGAAGTGGGGAGGGGCTTCGACGACACCGAGGTGTCCCAAATGCAACGGACTCGTTTATTTTGCGGAGCAGGTAAGCGGGAACTCGTTCCGTTATGACGGGTGTTTACTCGGACTAGGTCAAAGCGGTGGGCAAGACGTATCACAAGGCTTGTCTGCGATGCATGGAGTGCAATACGCTTCTCGACTCTACGCGGTTACGAGACCACGACGGGACACCGCTTTGTGGTAGGTGCTATAGCAAGCTGCATGGTCCGCAGGGGAGCGGGTATGGGCTGCTTGGCAAGGCCGGAGGATGACATTGTACAGAGTCAAGCGACATTACTCAACCTCAGTTCTGTACTCTACATAACTTATCTCATGTATCTAACCTGGGCGCATTATATTTCATCTCCGTTTCTACGTTTATTTGGCTATATAGGAGAGCGAGCGGGACCGAAGGACGGCCTAGCTAGAATTAAGCTCGAACTGGCAATGTATTTGGCTGATGAGATGGTCGATGAAGGGTAGTAGTGAAAGTGAAAGCGGTTTCACTGTGGGACGTTATTTAACGTAGAAAGAAACGTCAAGTTGTACTGTTAATGAATCGAATGCGCTCTAAGACCCTCCCTTCTTCTTTGTCTTTTTCGCCTTTATCATATATTCGCTCGGATCCACCAGCTCTCCCGAAGATGACTCACTGTCCGACCCAGCCATCCAGTCAATATCACTGCCTGCACCTCCCACACCGTCAAACCGTCGGTTGAACCGACCCAGCCTCCCTTGCGCATTCGCCTCGTCTTCCATCGCACCTTCGTCAGCCCAGAGACCCGTATTCCATACCGGGTTGTTCGTCACGTCCCGCGTAAGACGGAGGAGGGATCGCGGAGAGGTGGTCCAGTGCGTGAAAGAGCTCCCGTCCGAGCGGATGACCCGCTGCGGAAATTTTGGGACGACAGGGTTCGGAAGGACGGGTTGGCGTCGTTTCCAGACGTGGGTACGGCCGTACGGTGAGGAAGAGACGTTACGGGTTTCAATACGGATTACGCTTGGCGGTCGCATTGGAAAAAAGAAAAAAAAAAAAGAAAAGAATACCCGTGACGTGACAGGAGACATAAGAGTGACTTACGGTCCGAAGAGTAATAGGCCTAATAGGGCTGAGAAAAAATCTTTGACCTCGCTCTATCATTTCATTCTTTTCCTTCATTTTCACTCGTTCGCACTGGCTCTCGTTCGTATCCTCAGAAATGCAACCATATCCACCGAAAGAGTCCTAGTTTCCACTTCTTCCCACCGACAAAAGGCTCCACTCAGTCCTGTCCATCTAAGGCTTCGCGATTTTTGCAGCAGGCCGTCATGTTCGCGACGGGCGTTATACCATTCTCAGGCAAAGGTGCTTGTGGAGACGGAGGATTTCCTGGCGAGCTACAAGCACCCTGAGCCTGAGCCGCCCCCCAGGGAAGATCCAAAGCCTATACGACCGCGGTTTGATTGGCGGCTACGCGCCATATCGAGGGAGAAGGTTGCCAAGCAACGAAAACACAAGAGACGGATACCGCCTCAGATGACGAGCCTGCTAGAGCATGAACCGTATTATCATACAGTCCTCAGGTATAGCGAGAAGTGCGTATCTCTTTCCTCTGGACGCGGCGTATGTCGCTGACTCTGTTCTCTTAGTTTCAACAGTCTCCTCGACCAAGAGATCGCGGCGGAAGAGGCAGTCCTTCACCAGCGGCTGTCTACCTGGTCCACGGAGCGGCTTACCGAGGAGGGGTATTGCCTTACGGATATGACTGCCTTTTGGCTCGAGGAGAAACACTTTGGGAGACGGACGGCGACGTTTACGCGTGGGCCTGGCGTAGAGTTGCCTGAGAACCGGTTCGAGTGAGTAGTTTACCTCTCTCGTTGACATGGGCAAAACTAATTGCTTTTTTTTCAAAAAAAAAAAAAAAAAAATTAGGAGCGGTACACAGGTTCTCGTATCTCGTATTGCTCCGCTGGATACCGTTCCCGCGAAAGGCTCGCTCATTTCACGTACACCGTTGCAGCTCAAGGTGTCCTTTCCTGATGACGCGGTGTTTGATGATCCCGAGCTTGAGGGCGCCTGGCGGCTGGACGTGGGCCACTCGTCGCTTGTGCATAATCGTATGCGTGAAGCTATCGGCCACCTGCATCGGCATGTCAAGTCGCAGGAAGCGGTGATGGCGACTGATCGAGAGGAGATACTCAATGGGACGCATTTGAGGGATGTGATACTGCGTGGGTATGACGGAGGAGATATAGAAGAGAATGTTGACACGGGCGGGATGTTCAAGGATGATCAGTTCATATATAGCTGGGCGAAGAGGTATATGCGGCCGAATCCTGTGGTTGTAGAGGGTGATCCGGTTATTGATGGTTTGAATGCGACGCAGGTCAGGGCTATGGCGCAGATGATTGGAGAGCGCTTTAGTTTGGTGCAAGGGGTGGGTCGCTTGTCGTGTTGGTTCCCTCTACTGACGGGTACTAGCCTCCTGGGACAGGCAAGACAAAGACAATTATCGAAACGATTAAACTGCTCAAGGTAATGGTTTTTACGGTGTATGTATTCATACGATCTGAGTATATTACAGGTCCATTTCGAGACCCCGCAACCTATTCTGGTGTGTACGTACACCAACGTCGCTGTGGATAACCTCGTCGAAGGGTTTGTCGCTGCTGGAGTCAATCCTATCCGGGTTGCGTTTGGCGGCAAGACGCGATCTGCGATCGAATCGTATACTTTCGAGTATAAGATGCAGAATCATCCTCTGTATTCTCGGGCGGAGAAAGTCTCGGAAGACATCAAGATGCTGGAAGACGAGGTCAAGGAAACACAGCTCCGGGCCAAGGAAGTGGCGCAAAAGGTCAACGATGGACGGACGGACCTCGTACAGCGGCTTGATGGAATGCTAAAGGCGATCGCTAAAAATGAGGAGCGGATCCAGACATTGAAGGGCAAGTTGTATGCGCTGACGCAACAGATGACCAAGGATGTGCTGGGTAACGCTGATGTGGTACGTGGATTGGATGGGATTTTTTTTGTGAATGTTTTGTTTCTTACGAGCGTCCCAGATCTGTACGACATGTCTGACTGCCGCATCTCGCGTCCTCGAGGCGACGGACTTTCCTGTAGTGTTTCTAGACGAGGCGTCCATGTCCACGGAACCAGCGTCGTTGGTTCCTCTTATGAAAGGAGTGAGTAACGAATTTTTTTTTTCTGAAACGCTGCTGATGGAGGGTGTTGCAGTCTAGGCATGTTGCACTGATTGGAGATCACAAACAACTCCCGCCGGTAATCGTGAGTCGATTGGGCAAGTCGATGAAATTAGATATGAGTTTGTTTGAACGGCTCATCGTCGAGGGGATGATTCCGTCGATCATGCTGGATATCCAGTATCGGATGCATCCGGCAATTTCTGCGTTTCCGGCGCTAGAGTTTTATGGGACGAGTCTGCTGGACGGGACGGTCGATACTGGGGGGAACATATTGTCGCGGCTTGCTCCTCCGAATTCGCAGCATCTGCAAAAGGACAGGAATGGGCAGAGACCGTCTGTTGTTTTTCTTGATCATGCAGGGGCAGAGTCGAGCAAGGATCGGAGTCGGGTGAACTGGAACGAGGCTCACATTGTGGCGAGTGTTGTTGAGGACCTGCTACTGACGAATCCGGTATGTTTCGGGGGTGATTTATATTTTAAATAAAAAGGAACTGAAAAGGTGATACAGGAACTGTCAGGGGACGATATTGGGATTATTGCACCATACGCGGCGCAGATATCGTTGCTGACACGGTTGTTCAATGTGAATACACGATACAAGCAGCGATTTTCGCTTGTTCTGGGTGAGCACCGGGCGATGCAGATTGGGAGCATTGAGATCAAGACGGTGGACGGATTCGAGGGGCGGGAGAAGGAGATTATCATATTTTCTACTGTACGGAACAATGCGGGAGGACATATCGGATTTCTTGCCGACCGAGGACGGCTGAATGTTGGGCTTACGCGGGCGAAGAGGGGGCTGTTCATTGTTGGAAGTATCAGCACGCTGAGCGTTGGACGATCGGTGAAGACAGAGAAGGAAACTGGGGCGGTTGCGTGGCGAAACTATGCTCAGTATCTGGTCAAGGCAGGTCGGGTGAGCCGGATCGTGGGGGTGAAGCTTCAACAGGCGATATATGGACATTTGCGGGCAGCTCGACGGGAGCCGGTGTTGGTTGACAGTGGCGAGCCACTGAAACGCGGATCTGAATAAATTGAATAAATTATATATATGCACATATTTTTTTTTTTTTTCAAACTTCTACGATTCGCAGTGTCGCAACTGTCGCTTACATAACGGGTAACCTTAATTTGTGAGGGCAGGGATTCAAATTGGCAAGATGGCTGGGAAATGGGAAATGGGATATATAGTAAGAGTAAGAGTAGGATGCATGCCAATCCCTTCGCATGCCTTCCTCTTCCAACGGGTGCTGCCTCCAGCTTTTCCTTGCTACTCGCTCCAGAGTCGTCAGCGTGAGTTGCCTTTGTTTTGTTCCTTTCGCTGCTGTTTAACTTACATAGCTGGTTTTCCAGTTTGCACACCCGCCAGAATCGGCGGAGGTGATGCCAGTTTCAATGTGGACACTGCGGGATGGGGACAGCGTGTGGGCAGTGTTCAAGTCACACGAAGAGGTGAGCGCGTCGCCACGTGATAGCGCCACAGTTATTTAAATTGTTGGGTAGGCATGTCGAGCGTTGTCGTTGTCGAGCGCTGTGCCGGCCCTCGACGTCGACCTCGAGCCATTCAACAAGCTCCGCAGATTCCATTTCAAGACCCAGGTAACCTACCATTTACGTGATATCCTCGAGACCCTTCTCACCCCTTCTTTAGGCGCTCGTCCCGCCACCACCACCACCACCACCATCAGCCATGCTTGAATATGTGCCCAATGACTATACCCTTTCTTCCAACCCACCCAATCCACGTACCAGCTTCAGACTTGGCGATTGGATGTGAGCTACTCTCTTTTTCCGTTTGCCATATTCCAATTGTATTTCACAGCTGCAGTACCCCGAAATGTGCCGCACATAATTTTGGGTCAGTCATTTCATATCCGCAGCTCTTTCTGACTGCCAATAATGCTCTCCAACAGACGCAACTTGGCTTGTATCGGCTGTGGCTGCCCTCGCTCCAGCCCAGCCCCGCTCTACCAAGCACCTCTGCCCCCGCCGACCCCGACATTGCCTTCTCCTCGCTTCCAGCCACCGCCACCAGTGTCCCCAGCTTATTCGCCCCAGTCTCCAGCCTTTCCACCGTCTCCAGCGCCCGCAAAGTCTGTACATCCCTTGCTCACACCCTCTGGACGCGCCTTTGCCGTCGGTGGCAAGGTCCAAAATATCTCCAGCGACCCTCTGTCCCCGTGCATCATGTACTGGCCTGACAATGAACCCTTTCCAGAGCAAGGTCAGATCCGACCCAGCGCTCTCGTAGGCATTCCAGTAAGTTTCAAATTCCCAGTCCCCCTTGCACTTTGCCTCACCACCCGGCCAGCAGCCACCCATCCTGAACACCGGGAACCGAGGACCCATCTCTCACGTAAGTCCCTCCTTCCGATCCCTTCGTCCTTTTATTTACCTCACTCGTCCCAGCAACCCGGCGATTGGATTTGTCAAAAATGCAACTATCTCAACTGGAGACGCAGAAAAGTTTGCCAGACGTGTCTTCCCTGTGCGTTCGAATAACTCTATGGACCTCACCCCGTCTTTTAACTTTTTTCGACAGACGCCGAAGGAAATGGCGATTCCATTTCTGCAGCCGTCCAGGCCGAGCGAATCGCCCTTCTCACTTCTGTTCTCGCACAGACACACGACCCTATCCCTGTCCGCTCTCATTCACTCACTCCCCCCCAGGCCCACCGACCGTTCATCAATACCTCACCGCCACAACACTCGCGTGGCCACGTTCATCGCTCCCACAGCCAGTTTGAACTCGGCACCCAGTACAATACATATCCCATCTACCAGACTTCTGGTCATCGCGAGCTCCATGCTCCTGCACCCCTGCTCCCGTCCTTCCTCCAGGATATCGTCCAGAGCCCCATGCTCTCCCCCGTCTCAACCTCTTCTGCAGATCTCAGCTTTGACGAATACGAGGAGCGCATAAGTCTCCCCACTAACAATATCTGGCGCATGGACGGCGAAGAAACAAAGTCCCTTGCAGCATTCGGCGCAAGCCGCAAAAGTAGCCTTGAAAATATCGTACTCTAATCTCGTGTGAGCCCAATCTGCCGACTCTTTTTAATTCACCCTCTCACCGTCGTCATCTAGTATATCCATTAATTTATCTTGGACTTGGCCGGACTGTCGGTTGGAACATTGTGATTCTTGGGAAACGCGTAAATGTATCAGACTTAATCTTCCCCACCCCTTTTTTTTGCCCTTTTTTTTTTGAAAACTCTGGATTGCAATCGTCGTATATATATACTTTTATGTATCACAGATATCTCTATCTTGGAACAAATAGCATGTGCTTGTTAGATTCGATCAAAAACAATGGTCCTCGATCGGAGCAAGGCCGGTGCCTCTTTTTATGTCATATCATTTGAACCGGAACATCAGATTGCCGGAGTACAATCAGATTGATTATCACTGATACCACTTTTCCCTCAGCTTCTTGTTCCGCACAATGGGCTTCGTGATCCCAATCGCTGCCGCTAATCCAAGAACGGTAAACACAAGTTGCGCCTTGTTGAAATTCTCGTCCAGCACGTCAAACGTTTTCGACGGCGCGACTCGGCTCAAAAACATGTCCAGTCCGTACACAAATACCAAACACGTAGACTCCAACAGCGCCGGAGAGGTAATGATGCGTCTGATTTTGGCAACCTGTTTGTATAATAAGAACGCGGCTTAACAGCAACGTAAACAAGAAGAGAACCACCCATACCTCGTACGTATGCGATAGCACCCGTCGTGGATCATCCGGCAGAACAGGATCATACTGCACAAGCTGCTCTTCTGCTTCTTCAGAACTCGGTTTTTGACTCGGCCTTCGCGGATTAAGAAGTCGCCGCGAGAACGACTGAACCTTGTTGTTCGTCGTCGCAACTAAAAACGAAGTCATCGCCAATCCTTTTTTTCATCTCCGGCCCTCTCGACCACTCACCAATAGCATCTTTGCTCGAGATCCCGAATTTGGTAGTCGTCGTCCCGATCGCAGAGATCCCATGCGGGAACACGTACGACTGTTCAAACACCCTTATGGCACTGTTGTCTTTGGAATACGCACACAACTCGGAACTGCAAATGTCAGTTTGGGCTTTAAATAATCAATGGCAAGCTTTTTTTTTTTACCTTTGTGTCTTGTCGTCTGCCCGCGAACCTTCGTACAGCTCAACAGTCACCATTCTGTACCCTTTAGCTTGTCCGACGCCGCTAAAGTCTTCATCGTAGTAATGATAAATCAGCCAGTTTTCTGTCAATGTCGCCCTGATATCACACTTCCCGACGTTGGCGGGAAGAGAAACTTGGTAAATTATCGTGCCCTTGGCTGCATCAACGACATACAGTCCACAACCCGGAAGCTCGGAAGCAACAGCGTCAGTCAAGACCACAAATGTCCGCGGATTCAGATACTTGTACAGTGTCGTCCGGTTCCCCAGTACTTTACCAATAGACGCTACTGGCCCTCGAGCAGCCGGAACCAAAGACTGGATGGTCTCTCCATGTGCCAGTGAGAGCGTCCAGGTCGGTCTTGCCAGAAGATAACCGCTCAGCGATGGAACTTCGGCTAAATGGTGTCCAACAACTTGGCGCCCATCTGGAACGTTCATTTGAAGCGGAAAGTGAAGCGAGGAGCCATTTTCGAGCAGAAATTTCTTCGATTCATCAGTGTCAGGGTAGAGGTGCGCCTAGAACGTCATTGATACAAGATAAAAACAAATACGCAGAAAACTGACCTGTAGTAGTTCATCCAAGACTATAATAACCCTCGTGTCGTCCTTGTGAAGCATAAAGGCGTCCACCATGGCTTCAGGTATGTCCGTTCCTTCCAAGACCTTGCTTTTCTCTGCGTTTGAACGGGCATCGAGACCTGTCAAGGCGTCAAAGTGGAATAACGTAGTGTCCAGAAGACCCTAAGACAAGTCAGAATCATTCTGTATAAAAATGCCCAGACTCACGTTGTTTGCTCGCCTCTGCGTAACCAGAACGGCTTGTGGTGACTCTCCATCGCTCACCGTTCGGGTCACAAAAATCTTGACGGGTAAATGCTTGCCCCCAACTTCTGCCGCCCATCCAAGTCCGAGAATACGGCTCCATAAAACATTTCCATTACTCGAGTCGAGAGCAAAAAGTTTTCCAAAGTCGGTAGCGACGAGAATGATCTGTCTGAATCCAAACGCATCGCGAGATAATGACCCATCCTTGGCAGCCACAGACGACGAGGCCGAAGCATACGAGCCAGTCGCAAACCTTCGGACGAAATTGAGCAAATATCGCGGAAAGTTTTGGGCGTCGGATATATGTCTTCGTACACGCTCAGAGAATTGCTCATCCCGGTCATGAGACGAGGTAACAATGTGTTCAGGTAACTCGACGAATTCGGCTACGCGAACAGAAGCCAAGGATTCTTCTCGTGTCCATTGCAGCTTGTCCTGCTGCCAGAGTTGAACTGTGCCCGTAGTCGTAGTCAAGAAGAACCGTCCAAGAACAGTGAAAGGAGAAGGATTGGCGGCATCCATTGTTATCTACATCAACTGATATCAAAGGGCTTCTTTGACGAAGAGAAAAATCACACACATGGGTTATGACCCCGTGGTTGTAGGTATCAAAAGGGAAGGAAAAGCCGGTCACTAGCCCTTTTCCGGATGCCAGGTGTGGCGCCAGGAGTTCTGCAGATGCAAACTACGATTGCTCATGTATCATCGTTAATCATACAGAGGACGACTCACCTTGAATGCATGTGACCAATAGAGGCGCCCAATATATGGATATCCAATCTTGTCAAATCCACCAGCATACAAAGATTCCGAGTGCCGAGAATTATAAGCCTAGGTTGGATTGAGAGAAACAAGGACAGAGTGTGTTGCATGTACTTACAGATCCTTCAAACTCCCAGATATTATTCAAGGCGGATCCATCTTCTTCCAATCTGAAAACGCGCCCTGCTCCATCAGACATGATGGCAACCATGTAGCCATGCTTGCTTAAACCAACGTCGAGAAGTCGTCTATAGGTTGCCCCCTTGATTGTCGTAGGTTTCTCTTTTAACGACGCTGAGAGTGCAACAGACTTCAATGCTCCTTGTTCTAGCCATGCTAACCGCGAAACGGTATTGCTGGTTAGCAATGCGAGGTCCGTGGAAGGATTTGTGACACTTGATGCTACATGGGCCGTTGAGAGAAGCTGTCCGGACTCGGGTGAGAGGGCTGCGACATGCAGAATGTAGGAAGAATATGATTTAGCCAACCCGACAGCATATATGGCAGTGGAGGTGGCAATGACGTGGGTGTATATGACAAGGGAACTACAAGTGGAACCGATGGGGTTGGTAACCAGACAGTACTTAAATATTACACCATACCTTTGGTCTTCCAACGTCCATGTCCAGCGTATGTTCCCCGACTTGGTGATGAATTGAACCATGTGTCCATTGGTCAAGGCAATGATATCCGAATCAGCTGTGAAAACAATGCTTGATCCTGTATGGCCAGGCTCCAAGGGTAAACTCGTTTCCGGAGGATGTAGACGCTTTTCTAACAAGAGAAGGCCACTCAAAATGTCAAAAGATCGTAGAGTCGCGCCTCCAGGCCCAGAAAGAGACGCAACAGCTAGATAAGAATTGTGTCAAGGAGAGGTAGTTGACTCTCTTTAGGAACGCACTGGTATCTTGCTTCTCAAATGTTACGACTGTATCTTCTGGCTCGAATACATGTCGCCAGGCTTCATTGAAGTATTCGTCAGCCTTCCACCGCAACGACACGGTCAACACGTACCTACTGAACCGTCGACAGGATTCAAAGCAGCCAATACATTCTGCTTGGTTGCTGTAAGTATGACGCTCTTCGTGTTCTTGCCTCCAACGCGGTGAAATATAGGCGCAGCCGAGGTTGAATCCACCAGAGGTACACCGACAAGTAGTTTGTGCCAGTCAATGATGCCGGCATCGGATTCCTGTATCCCAAGAGTCGTCCCAAGCCATGATGCGACGATGAGGAGAGAAACAAGCCTCATTGAGGCCTAACGAGGAGAAAAGGGACAAGAGCAGAGAGAGAGGTGCTTTCTTTGTTTATTTAAGAACGGCTCGGCAAACGTGGCAAGCGCATCATGATTTCACCTCTTTTCTTGTTTGTAATAACTTCATGTCCGACCCAGGGCCAAGGAAAAGGAAAAAGGCGTCTTCGAAACCGGCTGCCAAGCATACTCAACATGAACCCGTTCGTCTTCTTCGTCTCGTATCCTTTATGTCCTGCTGAACTCTTACTCAGAGTAGCAATGACCTGAACGTAGATTTCTCGTCCGTTCAAAAATATGCCAAGATTATCTGGATACCCTTTCTCATTGCATTCGGGACATTCATATACCTTGTGCGCATGGGTTCCTTATTATGCTATATCTCTCCTCACAAAATACCGAAGAATCCCAGTCCTGTTACTCAGCTTGTCAATTCATGGCTAGGAGAAGATCCATGGCAACCCTCGTACAGAGCTGGCATTCGTGTGCGGGTCGCCAATAGGAGTGCAGACATACCGAAAAGAGACGCAGTAGTGGAGGCATTCAAAGTGGGTTCATCGTCTCTTACTGCGGATTTTATTCACGTTCTCGCAGTACGCATGGAGAGCCTATGGTTCGTTTCTCGTCGTCTGACGTATATGTGCACCGCTGACGCGACCATAGAGAGGGATGCCATGGGGTCTGACGAATATCATCCCATCAGTCGGAATGGATCCAACCTGACGGACACCGGCGGAATTGGATACACTGTCATAGATTCCATTGACACTATGCTGATCATGGGTCTCGACGATGATTATGCTCGTGCGCGAACCTGGGTGGCAGACAAGCTGTCGTTTGAAAAGAATGGAAGCTTCAGCACTTTCGAGGTCAATTATGTTTCCATTATGCAACCTGCTGCGCAGGAGCTGATAGATAATCCACAGACAACCATACGTGTTCTCGGTGGGCTTCTCTCGGCTTACCACATATCCGGTGAAGATCCCCTCTATCTTGAGCACGCCGTCGACCTGGCCAACCGCCTTCTGCCTGCGTTCGACACAGCCACTGGTTTACCCCTTCCAATGATAAACCTGATGGAACACAAAGGTATTCCAGACTCGGAACTCCCTCTGCTCGTCAGCACCGCGGAGATATCAACATTACAGCTAGAGTTCCGCTACTTAAGCTTCCTAACTGACAATGACATATATTGGGAAAAAGTCGAAAACGTGAGTGATGATCGCTATAGATGTGAAGTATAATGCGGAGTTGACGATCAGGTAATGAAAGTCATCAAGGCTGCGAAAATGCCCCACGGTCTTGCTTCCATCTACATGAGGTCCTTCCTTTCTGTACACATTGTTGTCAGTTTGACTAACGAGTCGTAGTCTGGAAGGGGGTCAGTTTGTCCCATCGGCCATTCGTCTGGGATCCAGGGGTGACTCTTACTACGAGTATTTGCTGTAAGTGGGTCATTCCAAAATATACTCTCCCCATTGATCCCGCAACAGAAAGCAATATATCCAAACTGTGAGTTTGTACAGGTATAGCCTACTTATCCTGATTTCTTCTAGAACCGAACAGAGGATGTCTACCGCGAGGTACCATTTCTGATCACTACCGAAATATACGCTGAATTTTATACAGATGTATGACAACACTGTGCAAGGAATTCACCAGTATCTCATCCAAAAGAGTGCCAGCACCAAAATGCTATACACCGCAGAGCTGATACCTGAACGTAACAGGAATAATGACATGTGCGTGTTCTGAAGTGTACAACTACACTTCCGTTGTCTGATGGTCATAGCTCTTGGCGGTTAACTCCTAAACAAGACCATTTGGTCTGCTTCATTGGAGGGTCTCTTATGCTTGGAGCAACTACAGCCGGGGCTCTTTTCGACACCATTTCCGTACCTCCGAGAGGACAGGAACTCGCTCCTACGGGGCTACGAGACTGGAAATCAGGAGCAGCCCTTATCAAGACTTGCATGGATACTCACGACACTGCTACGTACGTGCCTTGTTACTTTCATACCCCTCAAAGGTGCTCACTTCACCCAGTGGATTGGCACCAGAGATCGTCTACTTCAGAATACCTAGCGATGGAATAGATCAGAAAGTCGGCGCCCCTTCCGATTGGTACATCAAAGGCGCTAGGTGCGGCTGAACCTTGAGTTGGGCTTATCCCGTTTCACTCATTGCTGTATGTCACTCAGACCGGGTGCTTTCCCTCCTTACGACGCCCGTTACATGTTACGGTGCGTGGCCGGACTTTTCGGAGTTCCACGAACTGAATGATAATCAGCCCTGAAACGGTGGAGTCGCTCTTCCTGGCGTACCGACTCTCGGGCGACAAGAAGTACCGGGATTTTGGGTGGAGAATTTTCCAGTCGATCGAAAAGTATTGCAAGGTTGAGACTGGCGGATATGCGACGATTGTCAACGTCGACGAAGTTCCTGTACGGCTCGAGGATAAGATGGAAACGTTCTTGCTGGTTTGTGACTTTTTTGCGGAAGTTAGTTTTAGCTGATGATCTTTCCCAGAGCGAGACCTTGAAGTACTTGTATCTGCTTTTTGATGACGCAAATGTATTATCTCTGGATAGTGCGTATTTCATGCTATTCCTACGAGCTGTTTTCCTGAAGACCACGCACAGAGTATGTGTTCAACACGGAGGCACATCCGCTACCCATATTCAATCCAACAATAAGAACCGGATTCTCGTGATACACGTAACTATCCTACCTATCCATCGCACCAAAATACACAGTACTAGTAACCAACTACGAGAGTCTTGTCTCATTGTCGACCTTGAAAGAGCCATCGCTGGCTGTCACCCGAGGGTCATTATCGACTAACCGACGCACTGAATGAGGCGCATTGCTTCATAATAAGTTTCATGACTCACAAGTCCCCGATACCGGATGTGCTGAGCGAGTCTACATAGTTCTCTCCCTGGGATTCTGCATTGAGGTATGCATCAATGAAGTCAACGAGTCAGAAGTCAAGTTCTTTAGCAGTGATGATGGTGAAGAACATGTGTAGAGACTCATACTACATGACAGCTACAAATGACTCAAAGTAGTGCAGTCCTTTGATCTGAGTGAACCCCTTCACCACTAGCCTCACTTTTCACCTTAGTAATTCCACAGTGAAGCTATCAATCTTCTTGTCATACACTCATCTGGTATTGATTGTTTTCATCCATGGTTCTCTCAGGGCAACTTTCCATATATTCCATTCTTCCATGCAACAAATCTCTTCATCCATGAGTGGCCTTCAAGATTCTTGTTTGATGATTGCTTCATCATGGTTTTCAGGGACCCACTAGTCATATCTGTCTGAGATATTCATGAGTTCTGAGATTTTGAGGGCAATTACATCTTCTGAGTCATCATCATCAAGATCCATCAGCAATCATACAGTCTTGGCATTTGCTCAGTCCTTCTCTTAGGTCTTGGCAGCTTCTTCTCTCCAGAGGTACTCACTTGATTCAATTTGTGCATGTGAAGCTTTGGTACTAGCTGGAGCATCCACTTTTATTGTCAGATCAATCATGGACATGGATTTGATTTGGTACTAAGCATGCTTGTCACAATTTTTGCCTCTAAATCATGACCTGCCAATGCTTAGTAAGCAGATGCTTACCAATTCCAACCCCAGGCCAACCTTACAAAAGATGATGAAGACATGATGACACCATGGCTACACTTTATTCATTGATGCACAATAAGATGACAAGAAACAATGTGGTAACTATCACTGTCCCACATCTGGAACACAATAGGAACTGTAGTACAGTTGACTATCTCACAATGCATATGGTCGGGAGACACCAAAACTGTATGCATTTATAGATTTATGCAGAACCAAAATGGCATATGATGTGACATGTGACTTTATGTGACAATGTCGTCATTGCCCCAAAATGCTGTCAGTGGCTTTTGGGTCAGCTTTCCATGCATCTCCTTGAATAATGCCCCTCTCAACTTCCTCAGCTGTGGTACTAATCCACCCTGGTCACCTTGTGAAACACAAAATGCCTCCAGCTTTTGAATAAGCTCAAATCCTTCCCTTGTAGTTATCAAGGTCTGTTCTTCCTCACCCTCCTCTTCCTCTTCTTCCTCCTCATCATCATCAATGACAGTTATTTCCCCATTTTCTACTGCAATATCATGCTTGACAGCAGCAACAATCTCCTCATCTGTTGGCATCACCTCAAGATCTTCAGTATACTCTTCTGCAATAGAGTTAACCATTTCTTCAATGGTTGGAATAGGACCAAACATGTGATTTCATTGTTTCAATTCGACAAGATGATCCTTCAACATTATCTCTGCTGTCTGGAGCTGTTGAATGGGGGCAATTTGAGTGGGAGGTGTGTTCATTTTTGACTGTGACAAAGAAGCCAACTGATTGACTGCCTCCAGTGCTTTACCAACATTGTTCTCTGCATTCATAACAGCCATAAGAGCAGGACACCAGTCAGCATCAGCATATTGGTTTCCAAGCAGATTCTGCAATGCCTGTTCGATCCCTGAAAGCATGTATTTGTCTGTTGAGGCAAAGTCATAAACAAGGTTCCATGCAGACTTGAGGAGTGAGGCATCTTGGAAATCATTGAATGGTGTGGTAGACTGTGACTCAGGTGCATTGTCAGGCATTATACCAGTGTGTTTCCAGCAGTTTGCTATCATTTCACTGCTGACATTTGCCCAAGCATCATGAGTGATAGTCATAGCTTCAAGAAGATCAAGCTTGAAAATCTCAGACTCTCCAAGATCATCGAGATCAAGTGCATGGATACACATGGCATTCCAATAATATGCCTTGAAGCAGCAGATAATACCAGCATCTAGCAGCTGAACATATGGAGTCATATTAGGCTCAAAGAACTCCAGCTTTGTGTTATGGGGTGTATAAGTGATGGAATGCCCTTGAAAGTTGTCCAAGGTCAGCAGAACCTGCCACCTCTCTCTCTTCATCTTTAAATCAAACATCTTCATCCACTCCATAAATATTTCACTCATCATCCAGGTCTTCTTGTTATTCCAATAATAGAATCCCATTGCTGTTGGACTCTTTTTCTTGAAACACCATGGTTGCTTTGACTTGCCAATGAAAACAACTGGCATCTGCTCACTCCCATCTGCATTCACAGCAAAACACATGGTGATGTGGAACTTGTCCTGTTTTCATCCACTCATAGGACCAGATGCCAAGGTACAATCTGGGATGGCAAAGATGACAAGACCAGATTCATCAATATTTCATCTGTCCTGCATTGCATATTTCACTATAATACTGTGAAAATGCACACATTCTTTTTCCACTGCCATCATATCCACTGAGCCTGCTTCTCCATGCCGCTGAACCTCCTGAATCTTCCATGCCTTGCAGAATGACCTCAACCATCCCTCTCCTTTCAAACACTGATTCTCTGGAATATTCATCAAATTTTCAATTCAATTTCACTTCTCTATCAGCATTGCATCAGTCACAGTCTCATCTCAGAGCTGCATGTTCTGATACCAGGATGCAACAGCATGCTCCACATCAGGTTGGGTGACAATACAAGACTTTTTGGATGATAGTGCATTAGGGTTCTCATTTGCATGCTGTTCAATTTTTGTATGAGATGCCAGTTTCCATGAAAGAGTTGATTGGGTAAAGAGCAGTGCACCTTCCTTTCAGTTTGTGAAATGTGCCACAATGTCAGCATGTTAATGGGAAGGATGGTTATCAACATGTTTGAATACTATGAGCCAGTCTTCTGTTGTGAGGTGTGGGCAGGAGATCTGCTTTGGAGGCTGAGCTGATGATGTGTATATTGGGACTTTCTCCTTCTGTTTTGTATGCTCATATGGATTTTCAGGTTTAGCATGCAGTTTTTGTGTTGGTTCAGGAGGCATGTTTATAGAGATATAGGCTGTGTTGCTTTACAATAATTTTTTTTATGTTTGTCATAGTCCATACAAACAAATTATGTTCTTTATTGTTCTAATATATGCATAATGTCATATCAGCTTACTATAATTTTTGATCTGACAATGCATATTCCTGACTAGAACCATATGCATTATGCAATATGCATTTCTAGCCCATTTCCCTGCTCCCCAACTGTGTTCCAGCCCAATTCATATGCAAAGTCAGAATTATGCATTTTGACATCATGCAGTGTGAGATAGTCAACTGTATATGGAAAACTCACCATAGCAATGGTATAGCAGAGCAACAATAATAAACAAAAGCAAGAGCATAGTCATTGTTATCCCAGACAATGAGCAGAGGCCATGGAAAGCAGACAATAGTCATCTATAGGGCATAGAGTTCTTCAGACAGTATATAAGACAGTAGTACATACTGATGTATCTCAGTCTTGAGCTAAGGTTTAATACACCTACTACACTCTCTGACTATTTGGTGCAAATACTCTTGCCACAATAGCAGACTATATCTACTAGCCACAGCCCTTCAACCCTCTCTGTGAAATCCTTATAGCTTATCTCATCATCCTCATCATACTTTATATCAAAATCAGACTCAGACTCAGCATCTAGAATTGGACTCTGGTGGAAGCATTGCTAGAAATTTGTGAGTGTTAGTGGAAGCCTAACAATTAGCTCAAGACTTCACATGCCCTAGTTTGGCAGCACTTTGCCTAGGACTAGCATATAAAACTCATACTCAGAAATATTATTGCCACCTCCATTGCAGGCACTTGCCTGTTTATTGCAGTAACAGAAATTATCAGATATCATATCATATGATTACCAAGGAAATGAAGAAGAAGGAGAGAACTGGAGGAGTGGCAGAACCAATAAAGAGTGGATTTTCTTTGTCAAGCCCTCCAACTAGTATCTCACACTCCTGAGTTGGGAGAGCATCATCATCTAGCCATCAGCCTCAGAACCCACAGACATCAGCAGCACAAATTATATCATCCAATCTCCAGAATCTGAAAGTGTACAAAATGAAAGAGGAGGATTTGAATCCCCTCCTCTTATTATCTGACTGGCTACCTCTGACAAGAAAGAGTCAGTATGAGGGGATGATGGCTATACAAGCCAACCCCCAATGAGAGATGTGGCCACCTCCACTGCTGACTATCACCAAGGGCATACATCAGAAGCTCTATCTGGGCTCTACTCTAGGCAGGTGAATAAGTCCAGTCTTACAGCCAGCACACTCTGAAGCCTCTTGATCTAAGAGCAGAACATCAGTCAGATCATCTTTGGAGTCAATGCATATAGCCTCAGAGAGAGTAAGTACCAGTCTGCTGAATCAGGAACAGTAGACCCATATGAGCCAAGTAGAGGATATGAATATATTCTCAACTGGTGAGTCCATGTGACAGAAGAATCTGCCTGGATACTACTGGTGGCTTAGAGAGCAGCAGATGGCAGACATCTGCTGATTAGACATCAGCAAAGGACTTTGATATCTTGCACTGCCAGAACATATCAGAGATCTAGTGGACAGAGCATGAGCAGAGATTAGAGTAGCTGAAGTAATACAGAATGTCAAGAGGTGCTGAGAGCCCCTATTTTCTTTATCTTACTATGTGCCTGTTAGGAACGTGCCAATCGAGTGGGCTTGAGTGCACGCGCGGAGTCTGGCAGAGTGCGTGGGCATTGACGAAGCTATTGGCAATGTCACCCTTGAGTCGGGGCCCAAGGATCTGGATGGACAGAACAGAGTTCTGTCAGAGAAGTGAACAGGAGTATCCTTTGGAGCGGAATCCGACGGATGAGATAGGGAGGAGTGAGTATGAAGTGTAGATGGCTTATCCAAGTTGATATTCGAACTGAGTAGTTACAGTGATATACATGGCTTTATATACTAATGGTAGCTAATTCTGAGTCGGGTTCCATTGGGTTCCGGTGTGAATATTCGCTACCGAGTTCGGGGTCTAGGTATTACAATGTGAAATACAGATGTGAAATGATAATGGTGAAATGAAATTAGTAGGTAATGGGAAGCGGCCGGAGTCCGGTGGGTAGCATGATAGAATTCATGGTTGGTTGAGGTGACACGGAGGCCGGCGGCATGCGCATAACAGTATCCCCCCTTTAGCGTTCTTGCCCTCAAGAGTGCTGATTCCGATGGCCGGTGGGGCCACATGGAGGATTGTTGGTGGCCATGGGAGTTTTGTATCTTGATCTGAAACCACTATCATCACCTATGTCATCGCTCACGCACTCCCGAGCCTCTGGTGAGGGGATCCACCCCCGATGGCCCTGAAGAGGCCAAAGAATTGTTTCGTCTAGAATGGGAGGCCG
>NW_025064889.1:722054-722893 GCF_019112545.1 Guyanagaster necrorhizus | reverse complement strand
GCAATGGGTAAGAGGGTGTCCCAGTTGTCCTGCTGGTAGGAGCAGTAGATGCGGATGTATTGTTCCAGAGTTTGGTTTGCTCGTTCAGTTTGGCCGTTGGCCTCCGGATGATAACCAGAGGTAAGGTGGAGTTTCATGTCAAGGGCCATGGCTAAGGCACGAGTAAATTGGGAGACGAATTCAGAGCCGCGGTCAGATGTGATGTGACTGGGTGCCCCATGTTTGGAGAATACATGGATAAGGAAAAGTTGGGCGAGCTCCACGGAGTTGATGGTGTCATGAGTGGGAATGAAGATGGCTTGCTTGCTAGCTTGGTCTATGACTATTAAGATGGCGGTGAATCCGTTGGAGTCCGGTAGTTGTTCAATGAAGTCCATGGAAATGGAATCCCATGGCTGTTTGGAAACTGGCAGAGGTTTCAGTAACCCATAGGGGCGGTGTCTGGGTGCCTTGTTGCACCCACAAACTGTGCAGGACTTAACATAGTGTCAGACATATTCACACATCTTTGGCCAGGTGTAGTTCCACTGAACTAGTTCTAATGTCCGGTTTTGACCAAAGTGACCTGCCAAGATATGGTCATGATTGTTCTGTAGTATACGGAGATGGAGATCATCGGAGTTCAGGACATGGATGCGGCCTTTGAAGCGAAGGATGTTGGATTCGTCAATGGACCATTGAGAGGGAGAGGATTCGGAGGCGGCCTTGGCCTGGCGGAGGCCGTTGGAGGACATAGCATCAGAGGATTGTGCTTGTCTGATATCGGTGTGGAGTTTGTCGATATCCATGATGGCACTAGCCCGTAGGGTGGGGCCTTCGAGATAGGTTGCTCGGAGTGA
>NW_025064889.1:721033-722044 GCF_019112545.1 Guyanagaster necrorhizus | reverse complement strand
GAAAGCGATGGGGTGAATTTCGCCATCTTCAAGATAGATGGAGAGGATAGCTGCAATTGCATAGTTGGAGGCATCGGTTTCCACCACTATCTTTCGATCGGGGATCCAGTGGGTAAGGATGGGGGCGTGTGTAAAGGCCTGTTTCAACTCATTGAAGGCTGCCAAGCATTTGTCGTCAAATTTCCATGGGGTTCCCTTGCGGGTGAGTTGTGTAAGGGGGATGACGATGTCGCTATATCCGTGTATGAAGTGACGGTAGAAGTTGGCAAAGCCAAGGAAGGATTGGATGTCCTTGACTTTTCGCGGCACCGGCCAGTCAACAATCGCCTTGACTTTTTCTTCAGACATGCGAAGTCCTTCAGGTGATAGGATGTAGCCTAGGTACTCTACGGAGTCCCGGTTGAATTCGCATTTGGAACCTTTGCAGTAGAGTCCATTAGCTCTAAGCCTGCGTAGGACCTCACAAACATGTTTCTGGTGATCTTCTGGATTGTCGGAATATATGAGGATGTCGTCGAGGTAGACTACTACTGATATGTTGAGCATGTCTGAGAATATATCATTCACAAATCGTTGGAATGCCGCTGGAGCATTTGTGAGGCCAAAGAGCATGATGTGCCATTCGAAGGAACCATAATGGGTCCGGAAGGCTGTTTTCCATTCGTCCCCCTTAGCTATGTGAACGAGATGGTAGGCATGCCGAAGGTCGAGCTTGGTGTAGATGCGCACAGAGTAGGCAGAGTCGAGGAGATCAGAAATGAGGGGGAGAGGGTAGCGATCTTTCTTGGAGATTTTGTTTAGGCCACGGTAGTTGACGCAAAGTCGGAGTTCACCAGTCTTTTTCTTGACGAATAGAACTGGAGCCCTGTGTGGAGAGTGGGACGGAGTAATGAACCCATTGCACAGATTATCATCAATAAACTCTCGTAGAGCTTTGAGTTCAGATTCTGAGAGAGAATAAATGGGTCCAAGTGGTGGGGATGTCCCTTCCTCAAGGTTGATTTTGAGGTC
>NW_025064889.1:600113-720097 GCF_019112545.1 Guyanagaster necrorhizus | reverse complement strand
CGGTGTGCGAATACAGTCGACGCAACCCTGAACTCGCACGGAGGGAACAGGGTTGCTTCCTAGTTTTCCGACTCCATCAGAGCCGGTTCCATGGGAGCGGTGTCGACCTCTGCTGCATGCCCCTTGGCGGAGGCTGCTGCCTTCCGCTTGTTGCAGTCCTCGGTCTTGTGTTTGGCTCCACAGAACATGCAAAGGTTGTTCTGGTGCCGGCGGTCTTTTTCTTCCTGGGTAAGATGGCCATCTTTGCCTAGCTTGTCGGCATAGGGCTTAGGGGCAGTAGATTTCGGTGTGGAGCTGGAGTCTGAGGGAGATGTGTTAGACCCCTTGGATTTGGGGTTGGGGAATTTATTGTCCCAGTTTTCACGGGCAATTTCGGTCTTTCGGATCCAGTAGTGAGCATCAAGTTCTTGGGCAAGGAAGCGCATATCATGAAGGTTGTTTGGCTTCCCATGGTATGCCATGTCATCCTTGATACGGGTGCAGAGGCCACGGTAAAAGGCATGGCGGAGAGAGTTATCTCCATACCCAATTTGTGAAGCATACTGGTTGAATTGGACCATATACTTCATGATCCGATCACCATCGTGCATCCGAAGGTGTTCTAATGCATCTTCAGCATCTCTGATAGCATCAAAGGGGCCGAAGTTGCTATGAAGCTCATCTAAGAAGGCTGCGTAGGAGAATTGCCAGGCTGGTGGATTCCACGGATTGGGGTTAAGAATGTCTGGTTCGAACCAGTTGAGCGCGGTGCTGGCCAGGAATGAAATGGCGTAGTTAACCTTGTTAGCATCTGTTGCAAACGTGGTAGGTCTGTCGTTGAAGTTCAACTGAAGGGAGACAATGAAAGCCTTTAGTTTGCGAGGGTCAGAGCCATCAAATAGTTCTGATTCCTTGACCTTGGTATGGACAGTGGCTGGTTTAGGGTTGTTGAGGGAGGCGGAGACTCCTCGTAACAGGTTCATGAATTCTAGGAACATGTCCTGCTGGTTTGGATTGTTACTTCCTGTGGGGCCGTCGGCACTGCCTGGGCCATTGGGACCATCTGGACCTCCTGGTTCCCCTGGACCTCCTGGTCCACCTGGGAAAGGGTTTGGTGGATTGCCAGCCGGTTCCCGTCGGATGGGAGTATGAGTAGGGGTGTCTTCATCTCTGCCCTCTGAGTCTGGGCTGTCTGGATTCTCATGGTTGTTGCCCAGGGATAAGGGGTCTATTGGGGGGTCGGTTCGGGCGCCATACATCAGGCTGGCCTGTCGGGCCCCGTTGGTTGGGATGCTGGTGGCGTCGAAAGGGTTAGGGGAATCATCGTAATTAGGTTGGTGGGCAGTGAAGCTAGAGTGATTGTAGGTTTCCCTACGGGAAGGTTGTCCCCCACTGGAGGCTGATCCGAACAGGCCTGGTTGTTCCTTTGAGGCAGATGCCGGGATGTCTTCCATGGAAAACATGTTTGGATGGGTGGGCTGCCTTTGTTCAGGATCGGTCTCTGTGGGTTCGGTAAATGTGCTGGACATGATAAAATTTTCGACTCAAGGGTTTGAGTTTGAATATACTGTTAGGAACGTGCCAATCGAGTGGGCTTGAGTGCATGCATGGAGTCCGGCGGAGTGCGTGGGCGTTGACGAAGCTATTGGCAACGTCACCCTTGAGTCGGGGCCCAAGGATCTGGATGGACAGAACAGAGTTCTGTCAGAGAAGTGAACAGGAGTATCCTTCGGAGCGGAATCCAACGGATGAGATAGGGAGGAGTGAGTATGAAGTGTAGATGGCTTATCCAAGTTGATATTCGAACTGAGTAGTTACAGTGATATACATGGCTTTATATACTAATGGTAGCTAATTCCGAGTCGGGTTCCATTGGGTTCCGGTGTGAATATTCGCTACCGAGTTCGGAGTCTAGGTATTACAATATGAAATACAGATGTGAAATGATAATGGTGAAATGAAATTAGTAGGTAATGGGAAGTGGCTGGAGTCCGGTGGGTAGCGTGATAGAATTCGTGGTTGGTTGAGGTGACACGGAGGCCAGCGGCATGCGCGTAACAGTGCCCAAACAACCACTATCAGCAGAAAGTAGCCTAAGCAGTTGGAGAAGCTAAAACCCTTTCTGGCAGACTCCTCAGTAAGTCTCAGCTGCACTCATCTGTCTATTTGCTAGAGCAAGATCCAAGAATGTCAGACCTCCAGCTCTATCAGCACTCTCTAGCAAAAGAAAAAAAGGAAAGAGCTGGCAGTACTATTTTCTCTGCCCTCTGAAGACCCATCAGATCATCTTTGGTATGACCAGAGACTATGGTCCTTACTTAGGCCCAAAAAGCCAGCCCTACCACCAATGCCACTGCCACTGCCATCTGACACTCCATCTCCATGAGAGCCTGAAACTATAGAGCCCTGGGGAAATTTAAAGCTGACTATAGCCTATGAGCTAGTACTATTCAAAGGAGAAAGCTTGGACTTGAACACTTTTTCCAACAATATAAGGTATATTTTGAGATGTACAGCACCTACTTCTCTATGAGCTTCACTAGGTTCAGCCCTCACCAAGTAATATTCTGTATAACCTGATTTGAAGATGCTACACAAGAGTGGTGGAGCCTACAAGAACAGTACTTTTATGATCCAACTACAATATAGTGGAGGTATCTCTCCTACTCATGATTCAAAGAAGCTGTACAATGATAATTCAAGCTAGATGCAGAATAAAAGGTTCATGCAGCCAAGTGGTAGGTCTTACAACAGGTCAACTTCACTGATGCTAAGAAATTCTTTCAAGAATTTGAAGAGTTAGCATATCAGGCTGGAAAGATATGTGATCATGAAGTTATGTTAAAGCAGATTGAGAATGCAGTCTGACCCAATCTCTGCAACACTATTGCCTATGGAGACAATGATTTTTCCTCCACTTATAACAAGTGAAAAAGAAGGATTTTGCAGATGGACTACAATTATTAAGTCAACACTCTTGGTCATGAGCCTCAAAGATCTGCCTCAAACACTGCATCAAGCAGTCAGCCTCTTATCTCATGCAACATTTGGGAAATGAAATTCTCAAATAAAGAATAAAAGCAGCTAAGTCAGATGTACCAAGAAGAAATGGCCAGATGAAAAGCCCAGGAGGAACTGGACTGAGCTATTGAGGAGAAGAAGCAAAAGAAGAGAGAAACCAAATCCCAGAGGGATTTTAATAAGTAACCCCTCAATAGATGAGTTTTCAACATTTTCTTGACTAAAGCAGATGATATTGAAATAGTATATTCTAAACCAGATATTATACCTACCAGTACTAAGACATTCTCTGTAGGAACTGGTAATAAATATTCACTGCTCAAAAAGAAAAAAAGTATGTAAAAAGACTCAAATACTCTTGAGAGCTGAATTGGGCAAGTGATACCCTATAA
Organism: Guyanagaster necrorhizus; assembly: GCF_019112545.1. NCBI lineage: Eukaryota > Fungi > Basidiomycota > Agaricomycetes > Agaricales > Physalacriaceae > Guyanagaster > Guyanagaster necrorhizus. Next base: position 716,705 of record NW_025064889.1, on the reverse strand, counting down.
GATGCATTTCATTATTCTGCCAAAAACTGAAGAAAAAGTACAGGAGAAAGCAGAATCTAAACCACATATATTGCCACTAGAACCAAGGATAGAATTAGCCATTCAGTGCAGAGCCTCTATAGGAAAGTCCCAGTCTGAGCAGACAGTGGAGTATCTAAGAGAAAAGCACTCTGAACCAAAGACAGTAACAGGATAGAGAAAGCCAGGCACAGCTGTCTGGATACTACAGGCTATAAAAGAACCTTCAAACTCAATTACCTTAGCCATGCTGAAAGGATGAGTATATCTGAAACTGCAGGCTGAAGCTGATCAGAACCTGATTAATATACTCTGAAGTATAGAAGAAGATGAAGCACTGTGAGTGCTAAAAGAAGTACAAGGGAAAAAGTACATACAAAGAGGAAAAGGTGAGGATGAAACTGTCAGTGCATGAAAAGTTCCATAGATAATGACTTTATCTGATAAAATAGGTGCAATACTCAAAAAATTCCTAGACCTATTCCAGTGTATAATGCAGATAGAACCCTCAATAATAGAGGGTCCATATCAGAGTACTATAAACTATGTGTTATGATTTTTCCTATTTTCTTTTCTTTTCCTTCAGAAATGACCCCTATCTCTGCTTAGTCAGGGTGCTTAGGCCAGTGCTTAGGACCATGGGAACGCTTAGCTCAGCAACCCAGTCAGTCATTGTCTTATCGTACAGCTGTGCGCTGTGAAGGGAGAGACAATACTCCTTTTGTCACTAAACAGCAGTAATAGCAATGACAACAGCTCACCAGACAACAGCCTTTGTGGAGAGCCTGGCAATAGCAGGGGTAACAGCTCTACAACAGACAATATCTTTTGTGAACATTTATTTATAGCACGATAACAGAACAGTATTTAAGTAGCATAGCTCTTGCTGTAATACCCCAGCTTCAAGCTAAAGTTTTATCTTCACCATCTTATCTCAAGTGAACTGCAAATGCCTTGACTACACAACACTAGTCACACACAAGTGGACTCTGACAGTATAACCTGAAGTGTGAGGTTCTGTCAGTTTATCACATGTCACTAGTCACATGGAATTTGGGCTTAACAATTAGCTTGAAGCTTCTTGCTTCCCTTTCTCAGGCCCAACCATGCTGAGAAACTGAATGCTCTCTGCTCTAAATCCATCTGATCCGAACTTTACTCATGAGTTCTTCGAACTCTTGGCTTCTATCATCAGAACACTGATCAGTTTATTGATGATCATACAGCTGTGCCATGGATGCCAATCTATTACTGCCTAGGCTATTCAATACTACCAAGAGTTTCAGCATATCCATACAATCCTCCGAAATGTCACATCTGATCTCTCTCTCTATGACATCCCTCTCTCTGTCCAAAACTCCATTTGACACCCTAAAGAAACAGAAGACGAGCCTGGGGGCTTGACTGAAGAATATGCTAGGGAAGAGGAGCAGTAGCAGTGGCGACATGAGTACCTCCCAAGACCCCTGTCGGCAATCATCCAAGACCCTGGAAACCCTTGGGCTACAAGGTTTTGATGACCCTGACCCAATACCTCCATCCCCTCCCCTGAGCACAGCATCTCTGTGTCAAGAACCACCGTTGCCCAGTCTGGAATTGAGTGCTGGGCTAGAGACTCCTTGGATGCCATTTAGATGGCTCCAAGCACTAGAAGTACTGACAGGCATCAACCCTGACATGCCTCATCAACAAGAGACAGTGGAAGGAGAATGAGGGTCAGTAGTCCTGACCCCTTCTTTGATGATACCAACAGGGATGAGGTCTGATACTGGCAAGCAGCATCAAGAGTGGCCAGTAGACTGGAACAGGAACAAGAAGGAGCTTCATGCCTATCAAGACATGATCCAGTGGTACCAAACCCAATACAACCAACCTCCTGATCTCTTGCCGAGTTCCTCAAAAGACAGATATGGACTGACCACCAGACTAGTCCCCAGCATACTCCCCACAGGCAGTATCTTCAGGTCCAAAACAGGACCAGGACCTCTGAGAGCTTCCAATGTACTAATACCCCAGTCAGTACTACTACAATCAGCACTGCCAACTCTCCATTCTGAGAACCTGCCACTCCCACTAGTGAGCCCAACCCTTGGACCAGGGCAATTGCCAGAGTCATCTATGCCAACGACTACCACTGCGGGGAGCTGACACTCCTTGACGATGACTGCCCATTATCATATGAGACAGACACCATTGCCAAAACTGATGATATCTCTGTCCAGGGAAATAGGATACCATTAGACTGGAGAACAATCAGGGGTGACGATGAGTATATTGACCTTACTGGAGATCTCAAAAGGGTCCTCGATGGGCTAATTGCTAACCTCTTCCTTTGTCTCCAGTTCTATAGAAACTTCTGCTAGTATCACAGAGCAGTGGCACTGCCAGCAGAGGAAGAAGAAGAGCAGCCTGACTGGGAGCCTGCTCCTCAACCTGGACCCAATGATGCTGAGTCAAGCATTTAGCCCCAATCCACTTGCCTCAGAAACCTTTGGCCAGCAAGGCAGTTCCCTCCTCAAGGGGACCACCGACAGAGGGGCTGAAGGAGACAATGAGGCCGAAGAAGAGAACCAAGGCAGCCAGGTGGTGGACCCCATCCTTGAGTGGGGAAGTATCATCAGCATGACCACATGCCAAGAACAGGAGAAGAAACAACAGGAACAAGAGGCACAGGAAGAAGAATTTATTCAGTTATACCAAGAGCAGATAGCTGAATTATGGAGGGATGATCACTGGCTATGATCATCCCTAGGATGAAGATATACCACCACTGATCCCATCAAGCAGAAAGAGATTTTACAGTATGCCATGACTGAATGTGCTATTTTTAATTTCAATCAGTGCTTTTTACATTATCAGATGATGGCAATGCCACTATATTGACCAAGGTTTGGCAAACGGGAGGCACCAATGCTATGGACCCCAAGCGTGATGCTGCCCAAGACAGCATACATAGCATTCTCAATCTGAATGGTGATATCAAGATACTTGCTTGCCACATCAGCTGTCTGCAACATGGCATCTTGGCTAGCCCAATCCTATAGACAGCTGAGAACCTATCACCCAAATCTCTGGACTGGCACAGGCAGCCAACTATTGGGAGGGCAGCCACTGTCTGACGAAGCTGAAGGAACTGAATCAGTTCCTACCAATTCAAAGAAGGACGATCCTGAAGCAATGGCACAGGGGTGGACCATCAAAGATGGGTGGATCATACGAAGAGAAGGACTGCCAACACCGAGAAGTCCTGTTGCCAATGATGGGTCCTTACATTCCTTTCTGGGACCTCTGACAGATTGGGTTGGTCCCTCTGAGGGGGAGCCTCTGGATCCAATGTCGCCTCTCGATCTGAAGGTGCACATATTATGCTTTAATTGTGGCCAACCAGGCCACATGGCATGAAATTGCCCAGAGAAGAAGAGCAAATACATGCAAGAAGACATTCGGATGCAGATTGCTGAATTAATGAAGGAAGATAAAGACCTTGGATGAGATGACAAGCCCGAGGAGGGAAAAGGCAAGGCCAAGCAGTGAGCAATTCCACTGACTCGGCCAACCAAGCAGATAATGGGTCACAGACTGCTGGACAGACTAACATTTTATCTTCTGTAGTACCACCCTCTATGTCTAAATTATGCATGCATTTGAATATACTTGACCCGATTATCCACCATTCAGAATCGCCTAAGGAACTGACTCTAACAACTCAAATGCCAACAAAGGGCTAAAGAGGGACAGAGAGCCTCAAAGATGCATCATCATCGACAATTTCTCAAGCTAAAAAGGTAAAACAGACTCAATTGCCTTTAGGCCAAACAGGGATAGAGAACCCCACAGGTTGGCTAAAGCCATTCAACACCGAATGGACTTGGTGAGCCATCAAAAATGATAAGGACGAAGCAGCAGCAAAAGCCGTACTCAAGAACTGGGTTCATAAGACCCAAATCGAGGAAGTGATCGACAAAATGATCACAGGAATGCAAGCTGCAGAACGATGTCAAGCTTTGGAATGGCTTGATGAATTGCATGGACCATGAAAATTCATCTGACGAGCTAGCTCCCCAGGAAAAGACTTATTAGCCAAAGCACAGATCAAGATATTAACATTCCGATCAACCCATGCAGTCACTGCTCTGATCAACAGTGGCTGCACAGGAAGTAGCATCAATCAAGCTTTTGTCGACAAGCATCAATTGCCCACTCGGGCAACAGTGGCACTTATCCCAGTCTATAACACAGACAGGACAAGGAACCAAGCTGGATCGATCACCAAATATGTAGAGCTTAGGCTCACCATCAGTGATCACTTGAAATGAATTGATTTAGCAGTAACTGATCTAGGAACAAAAGAAATATTCTTTGGTCATGATTGGCTAATCAGACACAATCTGCTGATCAATTGGAAAACTGGATGCATCATCTTTGCTTGATGTCACTGCTGGAAGATTCCATTTGAACTACCAGATGAAGAGATGGAAGACGGAGAAACTATTCTCACCATTGACATACAAAGGGCTATTAGCATCTGGGCAGTACACCATGCTAATGATCTAGCAGCAAAGGTTAATGCCAGAAAAGGGGAAAGAACATTCGAAAAAATGGTATCTGAATAGGCACATGACTATCAGGATTTATTTGAAAAAGAAAGTTTCGACAAACTACCCGATGCAAAACCCTGGGACCATACCATCAAACTAATCCCTAATGCTAATGCCAACCTGGATTGCAAGTGTTATCCACTGGGCAATAACGAACAACAAGAACTGGACAAGTTTTTAGAAGAAAACTTATCTAGTGGAAGGATCTGGCCATCAAAATCACCAATAGCATCCTCCTTCCTTTTCATTAAAAAGAAGGATGGGAAACTCTGACCAGTACAAGACTATCAGAAGCTCAATGAGATGATGATCAAAAACCGTTATCCACTTCCATTGATTGCAGAGTTAATAGATAAACTCCGGGGTGCCAAATATTACACTAAACTGGATGTTCGATGGGGATACAATAATGTATGTATCAAAAAGGGCGATGAATGGAAGGCCACTTTTCGAACTAACTGTAGGTTGTTTGAACCAATGGTTATGTTCTTCAGACTAACTAACTCACTGGCCACCTTCCAATGGATGATGAATGACATCTTCAAAGATCTCATTGCTATGGGAAAGGTCACAATCTACTTGGACGACATACTCATTATGTCCAAAACCAAGGAAGAACACCGAAGGATAGTATGACAGGTACTATCCTTGATGAGGAAGCATTGACTATTCCTCAAGGCTGAAAAATGTGAATTTGAGGTATTGGAAATGGAATACCTCAGAGTCATTATCAGTGAAGGAAGCATCAGAATGAATCCCATCAAGGTCACAGGAGTAACCAAATGGCTGGAACCAACAAAGAAGAAGGAACTGCAATCATTTCTTGGGTTCACCAACTTTTACCGGTGGTTTATCTGAGATTACAGCAAAATAGTGCAACCCATGATGCAATTAACTGGAAATTCCCCATAGACTTGAGGAATTTCCCAACAGGTGGCGTTCGACAAACTTAAATACTGATTAGCTGAAGATGTCATTTTGGCCATACCAAGCCAAGATGGAAGATTCTGAGTGGAAGCTAACTCTAGCGAAGGTGCAATCAGAGCCATACTGTCACAAGAACAAGATGGCAAATGGTGACCAGTCGCTTTTATGTCAAAAGCACTCACTGTAATGGAGTGCAACTATGAGATCTACGATAAAGAACTCCTCGCTATAATGCTCACCTTTGCCAAGTGGCAGCATTATTTCATTGGAGCCAAGCAGACCTTTGAAATCTGGATGGATTATCAAAATCTTCGATACTTCTGACAACCGCAGAAACTCAATCGCCGACAAGCCAGATGAGTCACAGAACTATCAGAGTATGACTACATGCTGCACCATAAGGCTGGGGTAGCAAACAAAAAGGCCGATTTCCTCAGCTGCAGAGCAGATCATGACTAGGGAGAAAATAACAACAAGGAGGTCATACTATTACGACTGGAACACTTCCAAGCAATGATCATGCCAACAGAAGAAGAGATGCATGAATGCATTAAAAGTGCTACTCGGGATCCCCACAAGTGGGATCAGAGAACTGCCCCATTATTGAATCATGAGCGAGAGCTGAAAAAAGAAGGAGGATTGATTTGCTATGATGGGCGAATCTATATCCCAAGGGATCAAAGACTATGAGGTGACATTATTGCCACCTGTCATGATCACGTGACTGCTGGACATTCTGGGACCACTAAAACGAAGGAATTGGTCTTGAAAGAGTACTGGTGGCCAAAAAATAGACCATAATATCACCCGATATATCAAGGCTTGCAAGGTTTGCCAATGAGGCAAGACTTCAACACAACCCAGAGCAGCCCCACTCCACCTGAATGAAGTCCCTTTGTCACCATGGACCCACATCTCAGTGGATATGATAACCAGACTACCCGAAAGTGATGGCTATGATGCTATGATTGTCATAGTCGATTGCTTCTTGAAGGCAATCATTCTGATCACCTGCTCAATAGAATTGACATCCAAGAGATGAGCAAAGATACTATGGGATGAGGTTTATGCAAAATATGGCATGCCTCAGATAGTGATTTCAGACAGAGGACCACAATTCATCTCCAAATTCTTAGATGATTTATACCAACTCCTCAACATCAAGAAGAATGCCTCAACGGCATATCATCCACAGACGGATGGCCAAATGGAATGGGCCAACCAGAAAATTGAAAAGTACTTAAGACTTTTCATCAATTATCAACAGGATGACTGGATGGAATGGCTAGCACTAGCAGCATTCCAACACAACAACAGAATCCACTCAGCAATGGGCAAAACCCCATTCTTTGTGAACTATGGATGGAACCCACCAGTTGCACAAACAGGATGGGCTCACACAATAACACCGGCATCGACAGACTTTGCAGCGATGATGGCAAAGATCCATGAGGAGACCAAGACAGCCCTCGAAAAGGCTGCTTTAACTATGCAGAAACAGTATAACAAACACCAATAGGCAGCACATCAATATTCAACCAATGACAAGGTCTGGTTGGATATGATAAATCTGCACTTACTAAGACCAAAATGGAAACTTGCAGACAAACGAACAGGACTATTCAAAGTCCTACATAAAATTGGAAACTCCATATACAGGTTGCAGATTCCTGCCACCTGGAAAATTCATAATGTTTTTAATGAAATATTATTGACACTATATGTGGTACCAGCATTCTCAAACCAAGAACAACCACCTCTACTGCCACCAGACCTTATCGATGACAAAGAACACTATAAAATTGATGAAGTTCTAAATCACAGAACCTGAAGGGTTAAAGCATGAGGCAGAGGCATGACAACAACCATTGACTATTTAGTCAGCTGGAAGGGATACAGACCAGAATCAAATCAATGGGTCAACAAAAAACACATAAATGCGAAAGATGCAATTCAGGACTATGAGCACAGAATCAATAAAATAGATGTGAAGGGGGTCATGTTCAATATTATATCTGCAAAAACAGATGCGGTGACAACAGGAAGAGAGATGATATCTAGCCAGATATATATCAACCAACCTGCCGACAGCAGAGAACATGTTAAAGAGGATGATGAAGATGATCCTGTGACAGACGAGCCAGAAATAGTGAGGACATACAGCAAAGAGCAATGTACCACCCCTTCGACTCATTTGAAGCCTGCCACTGAAATGATGAGAGGTCCAGCAGATCAACCACCTCCTTCTGGCAGGACAGACTTACTCTAACTTGACCATCGGGATGATGGTCTTAAGGAGGGGGTAATGTTATGATTTTTCCTATTTTCTTTTCTTTTCCTTCAGAAATGACTCCTATCTTTGCTTAGTCAGGGCACTTAGACTAGTGCTTAGAACTGTGGGAATGCTTAGCTCAGCAACCCAGTCAGTCATTGTCTTATCATATGACTGTATGCTGTGAAGGGAGAGACAATACTCCTTTTGTCACTAAACAGCAGTAACAGCAATGACAACAGCCCACCAGACAACAGCCTTTGTGGAGAGCCTGGCAACAGCAGGGGTAACAGCTCTATGACAGACAATATCTTTTGTGAATATTTATTTATAGCACGATAACAGAACAGTATTTAAGTAGTGTAGCTCTCACTGTAATACCCCAGCTTCGAGCTAAAGTTTTATCTTCACCATCTTATCTCAAGCAAACTGCAAATGCCTTGACTACACAACACTAGTCACACATAAGTGGACTCTGACAGTATAACCCAAAGTGTGAGGTTCTGTCAGTTTATCACATGTCACTAGTCATATGGAATTTGGGCTTAACACTATGAATGACTACTGAAAATAAGCATATCAAGCAAATAGACTTTGCTGTAATTCATCTTCACAACCAAAAAGTATTCTTAGAACATGACTGGCTTTAGAAGTATAACCCATGGATAGATTGGTGTTATGATTTTTTCATCTTTTTTATATTTTACCCCTATTTATGCCTAGTCAGAATACTTAAGCCAGCACTTAGAACTGTGAGACAGGCTTAATCAGTATAACAGGCTGAATTCACTATTGTTTTCTGACATGATGACATCCCTTGATGATGCACAACAACTCTTTTATAGACATTGATAGTGATGCTCAAGGATCAAAAGCAGAAAGGCTTGGACTGATACAATTAGTAGTAGCATTAATACCTTGATAGATGGCTAGTATATAAGTAGAGTGGCTCTCACTGTATAACTTCAGCTTCAAGCTAAAGTTTATACTTCACTATTCTACCTCAAGCTAATTGCAAGGCCTTAAAGCATAACACCACACAAATACAAATAGTGAATTCAGATGTGACTGTACAAATACAATACAGCATCTGTTTATCACATGTTTTAGATCACATGTTGCTTGGGCTTAACAATTAGCTCAAAGCTTACACTTTTCTTTTCTTATACACAATAAGCACAAGGAAAACTAAATGCCACTATCATTATCTACAACCTCTGATCTTACCAACAACATCTTTAAGCTTTTAGCTTTCATTATTGAAATACTTCTAGACTTGCTTGCCATCATCCAACTTTGTCAAAGATGTCAATCAGTAACTGCTTGAATAGTCAGGCACTATCAAGCTTTTCAGCAGATACAGCAAATCCTTTGTAATATTATGTCAGACCTTCCCTTCCATGACATCTCTCTCTCTGCTTGAGTCTCCTTTCAGCTCCAGATCAGAACTATATCAGAAATCCAGCCTAGCAGCTCAGATATGAGGAATGATCCAGAAGAAGAGAGACACACCTATCTTTCTCAAAGAACAAATAGCTGAAACAACCACTATATAAACACAGGATTCAGGAACCTGTAGATTCTGCCACATCTCCCTGTAGTCTCAGACCACAAAGACAAGGACCTTCCCAGTGACTTCTTTAATAACAAGCCATCTCCTGATCCTTCCACTGCTCCACCAGAATATAGGATTGGAGACTGTGTTCAGGACTCTCTTGATGCCACTAGGGTGGCTCCTAGACCCTAACATGCATCTCCAAACTTGAACCATGACTTCCTCTACACCATGCCAGCCAGAAGCCCAGCCTCATCAGTCCATACCAACTATAGCAGTCATAGAGTTATTGAGCTCTGGTCAAATGATGAGAACTCTCTAGAGCAATGAGAAGAAAAGCTTATAGCCCAAGTCAATCCAAGTAGAGAGCTTCACACTCAGCTCAGTCCAAGAGAAAGTCCACAAAACTATAATCCAGAAGAACCACCTGATGATTACTATACCACCACCACTCAAGCAGAGTGGGCCAGGGCAGAAGCAGAAGAATGAGCCTGAGATGCCACTGAGTTTGCAGCAGCTCAGAGCCAGTTGTGAGTATGAAGAAAGCCAGTACAACCACCAGTTTAGATGACAATAATGCAAACTTAAGGCCACTACCTGGAGATCTGGTTCTCTAACCTAGTATGGCCTCCAAACAGAATCTATGAGCTTCTCCTTCTGAGAGCCTAGCACACCAATAGAAACTGACCTCTAGGAAAGGTCAGCAAAAGCCATCACTCCTAGTGAGGCTGCCCAACACACCACATATCCTTCTCATCCTAGAACTTCCAGCATCATCAACACTAATACCATTCTCTTCCACTCTAAGTCTGTACTTGATGCCTATAGGCTTTGAGTCCCTCTCAACACTCACATCTCTGACCACAGCCTCTGGAGGTTCCTGGGAGAAAGGATTGTAGCACTCTTCCTTAACCCCAGATATTATTGAAACTTCCACCAATATTGCTGAGAACTGGAGAAGCAGAGAATATGCAGTGGCCAATCTCTCAAGCAGTCTCCTTCTTGAACCAACATTAATAAGACCAGACTAAGTACAAAGAATGATGACCAGCTCTCTGGCAACTATCAAAGCCTCCACCTCATCTATCTATGACCAGTCCAACAGCTTCCTCATCAAGGACAGAAAGAGCAAGGAGGATAATGAGATCAAGATTGAGGAGAGCAACAAGAAGAGTGATAGGGATGTTTCTCTTGAATAACAAAAATTTATAGAATATGCAAAAGAAGAGACAGATGAAGAAGCACTAGAAGAAGAAATCCAGCAGAACAAAGAGAAGGTGTTTTTGAAACTGTATCAGGAGGGTACAGCATTTCTATAGCAAGATGCTAAATGGCTAGCATCAAATCTGGGACAGAAGTATATTTATGCAGATGATGTAGAATGGCAAGATATCTTACAATCTTCCATCACTAAATATGCTATTTCAAATTATAACAAGAGACCTCTGGAAGACCAGCTCAGCAAACTTCTAGCATATCAGTCAAAGTATGATATCCAGCCAATGCAATAGACCTCTTTGATAATCCTGAAGCAAGCTATTTATATAGCACCCTGTATCTGAACTGCTAGCAGCTGGTATTTATACTCCACATCCTCAACCCAAACTACAGCAACTTGGCTCACCTATAGCTAACCTTGGCTGATGACTCAGAACACAGAATCCTAAAATCCCTGGACTGGCCAAGAAAGCTGACTCTTTGGTGGACAACCACCATCTGATGAAGCCAAAGGAAGTGAGAAGGATCCTGTCAAAGATGACCCTGAAGCAATATGATTAGGGTTTATTATATAAAATGAGGTGATTATATACAAAGAAGCAGAACTGATGGGAAGTCTTGTCACTGATGATAATTCTCTTTATTCATTCTCTGCTCCATCAGTCAAATAGTGATAACCATCTTTTGACCAATGGCTGAACCTGATGGGAGCACTGCCAGAAAATGCAGTTGTCCTCTAATGCAAACCTGATCTACTCTGAAAGCCCTGCCTCTTCAAAGGCACATCAGATGACATTGATCAGTTTTTGATAGACTGCAAGCAATACTTCAAAGTCTATATCACTTACCTCAGAACCAATATGAATAAGGTCATCTTTATCTCATTCTATCTTGAGGATAAAGCCAAAACATAGTGGATCCTCATCTCCCCAAACTTTTACTCTACTATCAGGCAGCACCACTGATTGCCATTCTGGCCAGTCTTCAAGCAGATGCTCAATGATAAATTCATTGATCCTGCTGTACAAGAAGTATACAAATTGAAGATCAAGAAATACAAGATAGATGATAAACCAGCCACCAAATACTTCAATAAGCTGGAATGACTCATGAAACTTGCTGGAATACACAATGATATAGCTGATAATGGGTGGATGGTCAAAGCCCTCAAACAAGGAGTATTGCCTTTGTATATCAAAATAGTGTCAGATATGGGATAAATATCCCAAAGGGGTATGATGCATAGAAGGAACAAGTCATTGAGATATACAAGAAATAGCAGTGCCAGAAAGTATAGCAGTTGAACTTATAAGAATATCACAAACTGAATCAGCTACAGAACTTAAAGCTAGACAGTCAAACCAGCAATACCAAGATAGGTACTTCATCAACCAGCACTCTCTCCTATAGGACTCAGAAGACTGAGACCAGAATGATATACACTAGAAGTGGAAAGCTGATGGATATAGATTGGCTAAAGAAAGAAGAGAAGTGCTTTAACTGCAGACAGAAGAGGCATATATCACAGGACTGCTCAAAAAAGAAATGAATCTACAAAGATATATGAGCACAGATCACTGAACTCTAGAAAGAAGAAGAACTTGGCAAAGATATAAAGATAGAGAAGGTAAAAGATGAGGCTGACCAGTGAGCAATTCCACTGGGTCAGCCAAAGGACTTACCAGTGTGCCAATGATAGCTGCAGAACAGACTAATAGTACTTTTGTAGGTACCACTATATCTAAATTATGCATGCATTCAAATATACTCCAATCCCTGACTATCAAATGCATACTGAAAGAATCACCAACACTAAAAACTCAATCACCTACAAGTCAAACAAAGGGAGAGGCCCCTATTGGATGGATCAAACTATTCAACACTGAATAGACCTGAAGGGCTATCAAAGATGTGAAGACAGAGAAAGAAGTGAAGGCTGTACTCAAAACCTGAGTACATAAGATGTGAGCCAAAAAAGTAATTGATGAAATGGATGAAGGAATAAGGGTGGCCAAAAGATGTTGAGCTCCAGAATGGCTCAACAAACTTTAGGGCCCTAGGAGATACATCTGATGAGCCAAGATCCCAGAGTAGGATCTAACTATGAAGGCCCAAATTAAAACTCTCACAAACTGATCCATGTATGCAGTGACAGCTCTAATTGACAGCAGCTGCATGGAGAGTTCTATTAACTGAGCTTTTGTTGATAAGCACAAGCTCTCCACTAGAGCAACAGCAGCCCCTATACTGGTCTATAATGCAAACAGCACCAAGAACCAAGCTGGCTTGATAACTGAATTTGTTGAACTGCAGTTGACTATTGGCAATCACTCAGAATAAATTGATCTGGCCATGACCAAACTAGGAACAAAAGAAGTATTTCTAGAGCATGACTGGCTAATACATTATAATCTGCTTATCAATTAGAAGACTGGTCAAATTATGTTCACATATTGTCAATATCAAAAAATCCTCTTTGAGCTACCAGATAAGGATTCAGAAGACTGATGGAATGAGGAGATAGAAGATGGTGAAACTATTCTTGCTGTGGACTTACAGCAGATATTGCACATCTGCACAATTCATCATGCCAATGACCTGGCTGCAAAGGCCAATGTGGAGGGAAAAAAAAGACCTTCAAAGAGATGGTCTCTGAATAGGCCAGGAATTACCAAAACTTATTTGCCAAAGAGAGTTTTGACAAATTCCCAGAACCAAAGCCATAGGATCATGTGATCAAGCTGATCCCCAATGCCAACACTAACCTAGACTGTAAAACATACTCTCTTAGTAATCTCAAACAATAGGAACTCAACAAGTTCCTAGATGAGAATCTCTCTAGCAGACAAATGAGACCTTTCAAGTCTCCTATGGTGTCTCCATTTTTCTTTGTCAAAAAAAAGGATGGCAAGCTCTGACCAGTGCAAGACTATTGAAGATTGAACAAAATGACAATCAAGAATTATTACCCTCTTCTACTTATCTCTGAACTCATAGACAAACTACATGAAGTAAAGTACTACACAAAACTGGATATCAGATGAGGGTACAATAATATAAGGATCAAAGAGGAAGATGAATGGAAGGTGGCATTCTGAACAAACCAAAAGCTGTTTGAGCCTATAGTAATGTTCTTCAGACTGACAAACTCACTGATGACTTTTCAGTGGATAATAAACAATATCTTCAAGGATCTCATCACTATTAGAAAGGTCACAATTTACTTGGATGACATTCTCATCATGTCCAAAGACTGTGAAGAACATTAGCAATTAGTCCACCAAGTGCTCAATCTAATGAGAAAACACAAGTTATTCCTCAAGGTGAAAGAGTGCAAGTTCAAAGTTTTAGAGACAGAGTATTTGGGAGTAATCATCAGTGAAGAGAGTATATGCATGGATCTGATAAAGATGGCTGGAATAACAGAAGGGCCAGTGCCAATGAAGAAAAAGAAACTACAGTTCTTTTTAGGCTTCATGAATTTCTACCAGTGGTTCATCTGAGATTACAGCAAGATTGTCTGACCAATGATGCAGCTAACAGAGAATGCCCCATGGAAATGAGGATCCTCCCAACAACATATGTTTGATGATTTAAAATGACAGCTTGCAGAAGATATAGTTCTTGCCATCCTGACTCAGGATGGCTGATTTCAGGTCAAAGCCAACTTAAATGAAGGAGTGATTGGAGCCATACTCTCTCAGGAGCAGGATGAGAAATGGTGACCAGTAGCTTTCCTGTCCAAAGCTCTGATGATTATGGAATGCAACTATGAAATTTATGATAAGAAACTTCTTGCCATAATGCTTACCCTCAAGGAATGGAAGTACTATCTAATTGGGGCAGTCCAAACTCTCAAGGCCTAGACTGACCACTAAAACCTCTAGTACTTCCAACAGCCCTAAAAACTTAATTGATGACAGGTGAGATAGGTAACAGAGCTGTCTGAGTATAATTACACTCTCTATCACAAGGCTGAAGCAGTAAATAAAAAGGCAGACCTGCTTAGCCAATAAGCTGATTATAACCAGAGAGGAAATGACAATGATGATATGGTATTATTGGAACCCAAACACTTTCAGACAATAATAATGCTAATAGAGAAAGAGATCTATGAGTGAATCAAGAATGCCATGAGGGACAATAGTAAATGAGATCAATGAGTGGTTCCATCACTTAACCATGAGTGGAGAATGATGAAAGAAGGAGGACTAATCTGTTATAATAGGTGGATTTACATTCTATGAGACCAACAACTCCAAGGAGAAATCATTGCCATATGCCATGATCATACTATAGCAGGACATCCAGAAATCACAAAAATCAAAAAGCTCATACTTTAAGAGTACTGGTGGCCAAAGATGGGCTAAGACATCAAGTGCTATGTGAAAGGGTGTGAAACATATCAAAAGAGAAAGTCAATGATTCAACTAAGAGCCACACCACTCTATCCAAATGAAGTGCTGCAATCACTATGAACATATATTTCTGTTGATATGATTATTGGACTACCAAATTGTAATGGTTATAATGCAATCATAGTCATCATCAACTGATTCTCAAAAGTGATCATCCCAGTCATGTGCTCAATAGAATTGATCTCAGAAGAATGGACCAAGATCCTCCATGATGAGGTTAATATCAAATACAGTATATCTCAGGTGGTTATCTTGGACTGAGAGCCACAATTCATCTTAAAATTCCTTGATGACTTGTACTGACTCCTAAACATTCAGCACAATGCTTTTATGGCATATCACCCACAAACAAATAGACAAATGAAATGTGTCAATCAAGAGATCAAGAAGTATCTTCATCTTTTCATCAATTATTAACAGGACAACTGGATTGAATGGCTTACTCTTGCTGCTTTCCAACACAATAATCAGATCCACTCTGCAATGGAGAAAACCCCTTTCTTCATTAATTATGGCCAACACTCTAATGTCTCTCATATTAAATGCACTCATACTTCTACTCCTGCATTTTTTGACTTTACAAACATGATGTCCTTTATCCACAACAAAACTCATGCTGCTTTTGAAAAGGTGGCTATCTCAATGAAATGGCAGTATGATAAACACTGAGCTCTCACACATATCTATAATGTTGCTGACAAGGTCTGGTTGGATACAACCAATCTTCACCTCTCTCAACCTAAATAGAAACTTGCTGACAAATATATAGGGCCATTTCTTATTTTCACCAAAATTAGCACCTCCACTTACAAACTCCACCTTCCAGTCAGCTGGAAGATTTATAATGTCCTCAATGAATCACTTCTATCACCCTACATTACATTCACCTTTCTCAATCAAGAACCACCACCACCTGCACTGAAACTAGTGGATAATGATAAACAATACAAAATCAATCAAATTCTTAACCACCAACTTTAGAAAATCCATACATAAGATAGCAGCTCTATAACAACTGTCAATTATCTTGTTAGTTAAAAGGGCTACAGCTCTGAATCTAACTAATAGGTAAATAAAAAAAGCATGAACACTGACAACATCATACAAGATTATGAATTATCTCTAAATTAAGCTATTAGAACAATGATCCTAAGGAGAGAGTAATATTATGATTTTTTCATCTTTTTTACATTTTTACCTCTATTTATGCTTAGTCAGAGCACTTAAGCTAGTGCTTAGGACTATGGGACAGGCTTAGTCAGCACAACAGGCCAAATCTACTATTGTCTTCTGATGTGATGACATTCCTTGACAATACACAACAACTCTTTTGTGGATAGTAGTGATGCTCAAGAACCAAGAGCACAGACTTGAACAGATACAATTAGTAGTAATATTAATATCTTGACAGATGGCTAGTATATAAGTAGAATAGCTCTTGTTGTATAACCTCAGCTTCAAGCTAAAGTTTATACTTTATTATTTCATCTTGAGCCAACTGCAAGGTCTTGAAGCACAACACTATATAAACACAAATAGTGAATTCAGGCATGACTATATGAATATAATACAGCATCTGTTTATTATGTATTTTAGATCATGTGTCACTTGGACTTAACAATTGGAAGGAAGGAGAAGTCATTTTTAATGGATGCACCTGTATCAGAGGACAGAGAGAGAGTCTACTCAGACCAAGATGAACCAGAAGAAATAATATGGTAAGAAATAGAAGAGGAAGATTGATTCTTAATAGTAGACTCTCAACCAGCCATAAAGATCTGAGTAGCAGGCACTACTTCAAATGAGTTAGCCACTAAAGCATATGCAGAAAAGCCCAAGAAGTCCTTCAAAGAAATGGTTCTCAGATAGTATAGAGACTTTATCAACATATTCAGCAAGGAAAACTTTGATGAACTACCACCAAAGAAACTATAGGATCATGCTATTAAACTGATACTGGGAGCAAACACCAATCTGGACTGCAAGGTGTACCCACTAGAAAGAGTCAAACAGGAAGAGTCAGACAAATTCCTGGATGAAAACCTAACCAGTGGAAGAATCTAAATATCTAAGTCTCTATAGCCTTCTCCTTCTTTTTTGTAAAAAAGAAGGATGAGAAGTTGCAACTAGTTTAAGATTATTGAAAACTTAATGACCTTACTATTAAAAATCAGTATCCACTTTTACTAATTTCTGAGCTCATAGACAAACTATCAGGAGCCAGATACTTCACCAAACTGGATGTCTGGTGGAGATATAATAATATCCAAATCAAAGAAGGAGATGAATGGAAAGCCACATTCTGAACTAACTGAAGACTGTTTGAGCCACTGGTGATGTTCTTTGGACTCACCAACTCTCTGGCAACTTTTCAGACCATGATGAATAATGTTTTCTGAGACCTTATTATGCAAGGGAAGGTCACCATTTATCTGGATGATATAATGATTTTCTCAAAGACCCTTAAAGAGCACCAAGCTGTGGTATCACAGATACTACAAATTCTTCAATAAAACAAATTATATTTAAAACCAGAAAAATGTGAGTTTGAAACCCTGGAAGCAGAATATCTAGAACTTATTATCACTGAAGGAAGACTATGAATGGATCCTATAAAGACAGCAGGAGTATAAGAGTGGCTCATGCTAGCCAAAAAGAAGGAACTGCAATCTTTTCTAGGATTTGCTAACTTCTATCAATGATTCATAGAAGGATATAGCCAAGTGGCCTTGCCACTAACCAAGCTTACCAGAAAGGCAGAGTGAAAATGGAAAAAAGCCCAGAAACAAGCATTCCAAGAAATCAAGCATTAGATTTTTTCAGATCCCATCCTGGCCATTCCCATTGATGATAGAAGGTTTAAGATCAAAGCAGATGCATCTGAAGAGGCTCTAGGAGCCATTCTTAGCCAAGAACAGAAGGGATGGTGGAAACTGATTACATATCTGTCAAAAGCACTTTCTGTCACAGAATGAAATTATGAAATCTATGACAAGTTGCTTGCAATAATGACAGCCTTGGATGAATGGCATTATTATTTGATGGGAGCCAAGTATGATTTCAAAATATAGACTAATCACTAAAATCTCCAGTATTTCAAAAAACTACAAAAACTGAATTGATGATAAGCATAATGAGTAACAGAATTGGCCAAATATCACTTTAGCCTCCATCATAAGCTGAATGCTGCCAACAAAAATGCAGACCTACTCAGCCAAAGGGCAGACCATGACCAAAGAGAAAAGGATAATGAAGAAATGGTAGTACTCAAGCCAGAAATGTTCTATATGAATGCCATGATCTTTTCAACTGCCTCTGAAATCTTGAAAAAAATGCAAAGGGAAAAGAAATTCACAGAGGACTCAGTACAGTTGGCCATTGACAATGAAGAGGAAGAGTGGACCCTTGAGGAGAGGGTACTCAATTTTCACAACTGATTGTACATCTCAGTAAGCAAAAAGCTACAAGGGGAAATCATAGCCACCTGCTATGACTACCCAACAGCAGGACACTCAGAGATTGCAAAAACACAGGAGCTGATCACCTGGAACTATTAGTGGCCTAATCTTTAAAAATTGATAGAAGCCTATGTCAAAGAGTGCAAAATATGCCAAAAAACTAAAGCTAGCACTCAGAAGTGAGCAACACCATTACACTACAATGAGATCCCTTCAGACAAATGGAAGGTGATTTTGGTAGATATGATAGGCCCTCTTTCTGAGTCCAAAGGATATAATGTTATCCTAGCCATTGTGGATTGATTTTCTAAAGAACTTATTTCTATCACCACTAATATAAGTTTGAATGCAGAAGAGTGAGCATGACTTTTTTGAGACCATGTATATGCCCACCATGGCCTTCCAGACAAAATTATCTCAGACTGAGACCCACAATTCATCTCACAGTTCATAAAAGAGCTGTATAAGCTACTCAGAATCACTGGAAATTCATTGACAGCATACCAGTCCCAAACAGATAGACAAACAGAGAGGGTCAATCAAGAGATTGAAAAATATTTGTGAATATTCATCAATCACCAGCAGAATGACTAGGCAGAATGGCTTCTCTTAGCAGGATTTGCTTACAACAACTGAGAAAACTCCACCACAGGCTTTAGCCCATTCTTTGTGAACACTGGTGTACACTCTAACACTGGAATGAACCCCTCATAAAGAGACAGTCAAGTACCCTGAGCAAAAGATTTTGCTGCTGAATGAAGAAGATCCATGATGAGACAGAACAAGCACTCCTAAAAGCAGCAGACTTGATGAAGAAACAATATGACAAGAAAAGGGCACCAAGAAAAGAGTATCAACCAGGAGATCAAGTCATGCTAGACATGAAAAACCTAAAGACAGACAGGACCATGAAAAAGCTGAATGACAAATATGAAGGGCCTTTTAAGATCACAAAGAAAGTAGGTGATGAAGCATATGAATTATCTATTTTGAAGACTTGAAAAATCCATCTGGTCTTTAATAAAGCCTTGTTCAAACTATTCCAACAGGCTGAATTCCCTAATCAGCAGAAACCACCATCACCTAAACCTATAGCGGTTGATGATAAATATAAAATTGATGTCATTCTTGATGATAAGATTTGGTACAGAAAATGATGGTTTTTAGTCTATTTCAAGAGGTATGGCAATGAGGAAAACCAATGGTATATGGAAAAAGACCTTCCACATGCAAAGACCCTCATCACCAAATATTAGACACACCAAAATTCTCTGGCAGCTGTCAACTTTGCCTCATTGGATTGACTAATGTTTGACAAGTCAGACTATATTCATATGTGATGATTGCCCTTCAGAAAAGACTGAACCCTCTTTGAATGCAAAAAGCTATTTATATGGAAGGAGGAAGATAACCTAGCTACTGGAATCTTTGTTGATCAACCCCATTTTCTTAACTGCACCAATGATGTCTCCACTGAAATTAATGGCAAGAATGAAGCATGATCTCTCTTTCCTGGGCTGCTCTGAGCAATCAAGGACAATTGCCTTGAGAGAGAGATAATGTCATGATTTTTGCCTCTAAATCATGACCTGCCAATGCTTAGTAAGCAGATGCTTACCAATTCCAACCTCAGGCCAACCTTACAAAAGATGATGAAAACATGATGACACCATGGCTACACTTTATTCATTGATGCACAATAAGATGACAAGGAACAATGTGGTAACTATCACTGTCCCACATCTGGAACATAATAGAAACTGTGGCATATGGAAAACTCACCATAGCAATGGTATAGCAGAGCAACAATAACAAACAAAAGCAAGAGCATAGTCATTGTTATCCCAGACAATGAGCAGAGGCCATGGAAAGCAGACAATAGTCATCTATAGGGCATAGAGTTCTTCAGACAGTATATAAGACAGTAGTACACACTGATGTATCTCAGTCTTGAGCTAAGGTTTAATACACCTACTACACTCTCTGACTATCTGGTGCAAATACTCTTGCCACAATAGCAGACTATATCTACTAGCCACAACCCTTCAACCCTCTCTGTGAAATCCTTATAGCTTATCTCATCATCCTCATCATACTTTATATCAAAATCAGACTCAGACTCAGCATCTAGAATTGGACTCTGGTGGAAGTGGTGCTAGAGATTTGTGAGTGTTAGTGGAAGCCTAACAATGCTGTGGGATTGTCATTTGAATTCTGGAGAGTTGGAATATAGGATTGGTGTCTTAGAAAAGAAGGAGGATTGCCTATTCAGACTGTTGCCTCTGAACTATTGAGTAAGTCCTCAATGATCTTTCTCTGAAGAGACAGGATCCAAGTAGGAATAAGCTCTTCAAAGATGACATCACATGATATAATGATATAGTTCCCTGGTCCTTCTAGTAGGATTTGATATGTTCCATGCCCTGCCAATCTGATTATACATCCTTTTTAGCTTTGTGGAGCCAATTTACTCTCTCTCTTCACCTTAGGAAGTTTCATATAACACAGGCTCCCCCACACTCATGAGTATCCAACTGACTGACATTTCTGTGATCATACTTTCTCAGGAATTTTGCCTGGGTGTCTTGACATTGATAGTAGGTTTTCAACCTTTATTGCAAAGTCACATGCTTCTGCCCACCAACTCATTGACAGGCCTGTTTCAATAAGCATGATTCATACCAAGCTAAAGATGATTCTGAAGGTTCTCTCTGCCATTCCATTGGCAGTGAAAGAGTATGAGGCTGTTGGTTTAATTAAGATCCATCTAGCAGCTGTTCAGTCTCACTATAATTGGCAGTCAAACTCATTATCACAGCAGATCCTGGCTGGTTTGTCACTCAGTAACTATAGTATATGAATTGAGAGCTGATAGAGTCATTTCAGATCTTTTATTTTGGAGGAAGAATACCTCACATTTAGAAGACATGTCATCCATGAAGCCTATAGCATATTTTGCACCACTAATTGATTAGACCCTGGCTAGGCCCCAGATATCTATGACAACTAATTCAAGGACTTGGCTTGCTGGGACAACTATCATGTCAAACAGCCTCTATTTTGGATTCTCCAAGATGCAAGGTTTGCATTTCTCTGACAGCTTTGGGTCAGGTTTTATGTTCAATCTATTGACTAGATCCTTTTATATCATGTCTTTGATATGATCCATGCTGTGACAGACCAAATGCATGTGCCACACTTTTAAAGAGGTTGCAACATCAAGAGACTGCCATTAAAGTGATGTGACAATCTTGATGGATCAGAGTATCATTTATAGCATACAGATCCTCAATAAGTGCACCATCAAATTGGGGAATGCTGTTTGAATCAATGAACATTACTTTTCCCTCTCTATATATGACTTTCCACCCATCCTTGTTCAGTTGACTGACTAAAATTAAGTTCACTGAGATATCTGAGCAATGGAGGGCTCTTTGGAGTTTTATCACATTTTCAATCCTATTTATCAACACTTTTCTTGCCACAGTCTCTATTTCTTTGATCTTAAAGGTCACACTATCCTTTGACAAACCACCAGTGATATTCATGAGCAGGACATAGGCTGAGAAAACAACTCTCTGTTTCATGAAGTGAGTATTAGCTTCAGAGTCACTGAAAAGTTTTGACAAGTCTAATATGTTCATCTCTTTAGCCACCCATACCTTTTCAGCATGTTGGATTTGGTCATCAATCATCCTCTAACTGTTCTCCATGTGCAGCAAGATGAGCAATAACTATCATCAAGTCATTTTCACCATGTAAAATACTGACAACAGGATCCTATGATTCAGAAAAGGAATCAAGGAGAATGATGGTAAATGTTTCTTCTCTTATGGTGGCTCCTGCATCATTGGCTTCCTTCAGTAAATGTCTCATCTTTTTGATATGGCCTCTATCACCTGATATCTTGTCTCCTTCTTCATAGACATTCACTCAGAGGATTTTCTCCTGATAGTTTCATATGAGATCTGAATGAGCATCATACTGTGTCTTCAGTTTTGTCTAAGCTGTATGGGATGTATCTTGAGTGTTGAGCCTAAAGCCAAAGATGTCTGTCACATTACAAATAATGGAAGAAAGAGCACAGCTCTCTCTTTGTGCATATTTGTATTCATTGAGAGTAAGGCTGGTGAGGCCAGTAGTTTGGGTAGGTAGTAGAGAGGGTCCTGATACTATTATATGATTTTCCCAGTAGTTGATTAATCCTTATGGTCTTTTTTTGGCCATCATTATCATTTTGAATGCAGTCCAGTTTTCTCCACTAAATTTCTCATTTTCATCAAGTTTGAACAGTAGGATTTGGGTTGAGGAGGCATTTCCTGATGACATGTTGGAAAAATTTTATAGAAGATAGGAGTTTCAAAGAAAGTTTTCTGTGAGTCAATATAAGAGCCAAAGTTAGATCCAAGAGGTTGCTGTTTGGATTTTGAGTCTTTGGATTAGATACAAGTGCTTGTTGTAAAGATCTGAATCTACAGAGTGAGACAATGGGGCTGCATAACCTGTCAATGAACAACAATCTACCAGTATGATAATGTTGGAATTCAGATGCTGGTGATTCAGAGGAAGATGTATTTGACTCAAAGGAAGAGTATATTTCATTGTATAGAGTAAGGACAGTGGTGGTTCCAAGTCAAGTCAATAAGATGTGAAAATGTCAAAGTATAAGGTAAGCAGTAAAATATATATAAATAGAATACAATATTAAAGCCATGAAAACTGAATCTCAACAGATAAGTAATCAGTGAGTAGCAATGTAAGTAAAATATGCACCTCAGTCTTCACTCATCATGGTGGTAAAAGACTGAGGTGTGAACGAAAGAAAATGGACGGAAGTATGGAAACGATCGAGCAGAAATGTATGAACTTGTAAGTAAATTTAGAATGAACGGACCAATAACCCGATCAACGGGCGTATGGCTGAACCCTCGACAGCCTATGTCATATGGACCACAATATCACCGACGCTGCAGGCAAGCCTGTCCTTGATATCAGTGACAGAGAATTGAACATGATCTTCTCTGAGATTCATCATTCCAAAGGTGATAGAATCACTGTGATTTTGGATTGTTCTTACATGAAGGGTGCATTGAGCATATCCCTATATGATGGTACTAGGAAGTTCCAGTCCCTATCCTCAAGCACGATGCCTGCACGTAAGATTCCTCAAGCTTCGGATGAGAGCTTGAGTATGAGGTTCCCTGATCATCCTTCCTTTCTTGTGCAGAATTGGCAGCCAGATATGGCCTCCCAAGTTATTCTTTCGGCCTGTAGCGACTTTCAACTTGCATGGGAGGCATCACGGACAGATGGAACGATAGGTGGTGTTTTCGCGCTGCACCTACTTGAAGCTTTTAGGGCTGCTAAAGCCACTATGTGCGAAGATCTCGGTCGTACATTGGGTATGCACTGTTCTCCCACAAACACCGGCAGCCGTGGGTGAAAATAAAGCATCTCCCCTCTGGTATCGTGACTATAACAGTTTTAACCTCCGAATTTTCTGCATGCCCACCCTGCATTTCATCTGCATCTTTTATATATGCCTTAATAGTTGCTTTCTTGGTTTTCTGAGAGTTCTTTTTTACCCATTACAACGATCGAGCTTTACGTAAATTTGAATCACTGGCATTAATCTGAATTCAGCCTCCGTATGAGATTTTTCCGCTCGACTAATTAACAACTCGCACGAGAAGAACTAAGATACAGTGCTCAAGAAAGTATAGTCCTATACAACCTTGCTATGAACGATGCCGTTTTATTTTTCCTTTCCCATCGCTGAAAAGAAGTGTTTCAAATAAAGCCATTCACCGCAGACCTGAATGTGACTTACGAAAACATGTCGCCCTTCCTCTTGCGACTGTCCTTCTTCATGATATTCTTTTGAAGCTTCCGCTTTGATGCCATCTCAGGATTAGTAGCCACCTGCAAGGCTTTCACGGCCTTCCGTTCTCTTCGAACACCCAAGAGACCTTGTCGTATTTGGTTGTATATCGTCGAAAATGCAGCGGGGCTCACTCTGGACTGAACAAGATCCTGCAACTCCGTAGCTAGAGTTTTCAATTCGTCTGAACCTGAAGTTAATTTCACGTCGAAGGAATATGAACATAAGAAATACCCATTTGTTGATCACGAATTGTGTCATCTTCGATGATTCTATACACAGGCGACAGGATATGCACCAAGTACATCTCGAGTCTTTCGGGTTCCAAGAAAGAGGCCATCGCAGCGAACCACCTAAGGACGGACAGAGGTTGGTGGTGCCAATTGGGCTAAACAAAATTTGTTAGCCGAGAATAGAATTACATGAAGATGCTATAGTCAGGTACCTGGTTGTGTCTGTTTCGGCGAGTAATATGCGCAGATCTGACCTGATATGAAAGCTTCGAAAACAACCATGGTAAAGGGTTGTCTTGTTTCGGCGTCTCTTCTGGATCTTCGGCTTCATCCAGCTCGACTATGGACTCGTCTTCTGCGGTCTCCGGAGGAACTGAGGTCGATAGAGCGAAGCATTTTCCGATATAAAATAGATTCTTCACCAACTGCAGGCTCAGGGGCTCATCTAGATGCTGGCCTTTTAGTTGGAGACACAGTTTCTTTGATATGTCGATCATGCCAGACTTTGAAAATGCCGAGAAGGTATCGGAGTCCAATGGAGCGCGGACGGGGCTGGTCGCCAAGAGGGATCCTAATAGACGACAGGATGCAGTCCTGACCCAGGAATGAGGGAAGAGAAGAAGTGTCACTATGCTTTGCCACGAAGCGGTGTCGGATTGCGAAGTCAGATCGGGAAAGACGTGGATGACTTTCGAGATCACAACCAAGGAGTGATATGGTGTCTGCCAATCAAAGTCCACTTCCACTGCATCATTGTTAATCTCTGCAAGTAAAAGCATCTGGGCCGACCTCTGCAAAGATAGATTTGCATCCTGCAATATGGCTGGAACGTGGCGTGAAGCCGCGGCCTGCAATGCATCCACAAAGAGACCGTATACTTGGGAAGAAACCTGTGTAAGGCGAGGTTGCGATTCCTGGGAGGCCCATGCATGAAGATGTGATAGAATGACCTCACGATGCTCATCGTCCAGTCGTCCTAAAAGCGACTTGATGAGTTGGGCAGCCATTTCGGTGCACTTCGCAGAGTCATCATTGGCAATGACCATTACAAGCGCAACGAAAAGTAGGTCAGCATACTCCCACACCAACATGGATTGAAACTTTGTTACGACGGCACCTAGAAGTTCCAAGACAGATTTCCTTCCGCTTTCGTGAACATAGGAAAGATTCTTGGCAAGGAATGTCATTTGGTTTCGCAGTCTCCCTTTTCCCTGTGGATAGTCCAGCAAAAACTGGAGAAGCACGCCTCGGCAAAGTTCTTGGACCTGGGGGGATTGACTAGCCACCATCGTTTCCGATACCTTCTCCATAAGATCATAGATCTCGGGCACCACGAATTTTCGAGACACTATAGCGCGAAGCAGAGTGAACACCGTTGCTTGCCGAGAAGGTTCCTCGAGATCCGGAGAAAGAACTTCCAACAAAAATATGAGATCCTTTTCTTTCACATCTACAGCCGGCCTATCACGTATGATGGTGGCCAAAGACTTCAAAGCCACTTGGACAAGCTCTGACTCTGTGTTGCCAGCTAACCGGACGATATCTAGTATCTGCTTGATGAAAACCGGAAGTGATTTGTCCATGGATTTCAGGGGACATTTGACCAAGCCGGCCACACATCTGACTCCTGACATCAAGACGGGAGAACTGGTCGAATATAGAGTATTCCCAATCGTCACGACCATCGACTCAAGCCTTGATATTATACCCGTGTCCCTGAAATCAAAACGGTTCCATCGCAACGCGGTGTTGAACAATTCAAGCCCAAAGACAACAAAGCTGGGGAACAAATGTGTATTAGAAACTGTCGCACTTTATCAAGGTAACTTACCGATAGGAATTACTGCTATAATGATCATTCTCGATCGTAACCTGCCGCTTCAGCTGAACAACGATATCGTCCTTAATCTTGGCTTTGAATTTTTTACGTGAAGGAGCTTCTTGGAGGAATTGAGCGTTCTGAGTAATGAGAGTGTGGCTGAGTAACAAAAGTTCGGTCGGTATTAAGTGCGTATTCATATTGAGGCTGGTCGTAATGCGTTTGATAACTTCATCGACCAGCTGCATCACCTTCGCCGATTCTGTTTCTCTCATGATGGAGCGCAATGGGGAAAGGAGGCCGCTGATATAAGGCGGCGTGACGTATTTGGCCAATATCGAAAACGAATCCAGGCCTTTGGACGACGACCCACGCACTTCTCGCATTTTTGTCTTGAAGTCCTCAGCGCGAACATCCTTTCCCGATTCACCAAATATGACTTCAGCGGAGATATGGGCAACGCCGTTCACACAATCATCTAGTGTATGAAAGACAGACGCATGCTCTGGTGATGTGACATGTACGAGGAGCGCGTGTGTCGTATAGGAAAGGATGTGCAAGTGAGGTCCTCTCAAAAGTGCGCCACGCAGCTCTTGGATTATCAGAGAAAGATATTTGGGTCCTAGTGTTACTGATATGCGAGCGAGAGCATCACGCGTTGCATCACGCGTCTCCTGAGACTTGCTGCGAAGGATCTGGCAAGTCACGGTGAGAAGCCTAGTTATCTGAGGCTCACCCAGAGAGAGAGGAAGGTGCAAAGCCACCTTTGCGATACCAATGGAGATTGGGATACGTGTAATGTCCTCTGTAGTGGAGTCGCGAGATTCAATGAATTTCAGGAGATCAGGAAGGAGGCGGTTATTGACGGCATCAGAGATTCGAGAGGTATTTTTCAAAGGTGTCGAACTATTGGGGGGCCCCTCTTCACTGGCCTCATCGTCCTCAATGCCTTCTGACATCGCTTGTTCGTCCATCGAAAAATGGAAGTTATCGAGAAGGGCAACGAGGGTGCGAACGTAGGTCTTCTCAGACTCATCTCTGGCTTTGGAGAGACGCATATAGGACTGAATGAGGGCATAGTATGCACCCCACGCCAAGTGCTTTGCCAGTCGGCCAACCGCCGTAATAGCATCGTTTACCAGATGATGGTTCGAAGGTGAAGTAGGCACAAGGTAGTGTGCAATTAATGGAATGAGAATGCCTGAGAGTGTGCTGTTGCGAGGGGGGTGCTCATCGCACTGGTCGGCTAGGCGTCGAAGAGCTCTAGACCTTCGATGAATCTGGACATGTTGGATGTTGTTGAAAAAATTGGCTTCTTCGTCACCACTTGCTAATAATATCCGCATATCCTGCACAGCAGCATTATCGCCACATGTCGTGACGGTGTACGCCAACACACCCAAAACCTCAGCCCGAACTAACTCGTTCTTCGACCTGAGACTGTGTTTTAAGCCGGGAAACAGGATTCGCGAAAACGAGGCAACAAAATCGGGTGCGCGGGTGGCTACCTGATCTATAAAATGCCGCAGAGAATGGGCTGCGCTATTGCGTATAGCAAGCTCGTCGGGATCCTGGATGCTGTAGAGAGACTGGTAGACGAAAGGAACCCAATCACCAGAAGACAAGGTAGTAAATACACTGTCGTTCAACTCAGCGAATGCCTTGAGACGACGGTCAAAATCAGGTTCGTCCAAACGTTTTGTTGAGTAAGAGTTTAATGACTGCAATAGACCTATGAAACTTTGTAAGGTCCTGCTGCCTGCTACGAGACTCTGAAACGCGGCCACAAGTCTGACTCGGGCATTCCGAGATCGGAGAGTCAGGAACATTTGGGACAGCGCCTCATACAGTTTGAAATATTCGGTGGAGGAATTATCTTTTAGTTCTGGGACTAATGGTATGAGATGGCTGATAATAGTGAGCAGGTCAGTCTTGACTTTCTCAGGAACCACTCTGGATGATTTGCGAAGGGAGGGGGAAAAAAGATGGAGCAGCATTTTGGCTTCTTCAGCGTTGGTCGAGTAGGGCGCAAGCTGAGAAAGAACAGTGATTTGTCTTTCCGCCAGCGGGTCTTCGGAGCCTTTCTTGCGTTCAATCAGTATTGACATATTGGTGAGTAGAAGGGGCAGATGGGGCTTGAGGATCGACTCAAGGATAGCCGGCTCTTCCGTAGAGAGAGACAGAAGCCTTTCAATAATATCGAGGATTCTGGACGTGACCGCCGGTTTCACATTGGTAGCTATGAGACAGTTGTATATCTGTGGTAAGAGCTGTGTGTCGTGACGAACAAGGGTCATTGCATGATCGAAAGACTTGGACCATATGAAGAAAAGATCCAGAAGAGCGGAAGGAGATTGGGTATTTTCCTTGTCAAGTAACGGTATCCGCGGTGAAATGAATGAATTAAATGATGCGTGCAGATATGGTTCAAAGTTGAACGATATTGGACATTGGAAGAAATCGGAAAAGCGTTTGATTCCAAGTTGTCGTATAGCCCGGGTCGCCTTCACCACCGATAAACCATCTACAGCTTTCTCGTCCTGATCATCGACTTCATCGTCGGAATTATCGGCTACTTGATTGGAACAGGACAACTTTGTCTGAGCGCCGCTCACGATATTGATCGTAGTGCCCAGCAAAGCAGGCCAATATGATATCAACCGCGGTCCCAAAATTTTCAACAGGTCGCCGAGAAGGGTCAAAAATCCCATCTGCTGTTTCTCCAACACCTGTCCCACGGAATGGACAGTGAACATCTCCCCTTGATGAGAATGCCTGTCGGCGATGAATGGCTTCACCATCAGATCTACCAGTAATCCTAGCTCCTCTTCAGTGCAACCATCTAGCACTCCCAAAATTGTAGTCCGACGGTCATAACCCCGCGATCGGCCCCTATTCTCGAGCATTATTCCAAAGAGTAACCTCACAACTACGTCTATAACCTCGCGACGGTCATGAGGTTCAATCTCGGCGAGACTGAGCGAGGTAAGTTCATCGCGCCACTGCGTATCATCCAACAGGAGTCGAAGCTTGTCTTCATACAAAGAAAGTGAACGCGATTTGTAGTTCAAAATGCACGATAGCACGACAGTTTGGAGGGAACGATCGGGGTGTGACAGAAGGGAGAAATAGAGGTCTCGGAGTTTATCGGTTGCATAGAGGGCTTTAGGATTAGTGAATTTTGAGAACAAAGTTAGCCAGAGAGCGAGCTTCTGTCGTGGCAACTTGGACTTGGAGTCGGCGTCGATGATGGACAAGAAGTACGAGATGAGATCGTGGTTGTGCTTTTCAGCAAGCGAAGAGCACTGTCCTAATGTTGTCACGAGCTGTGTCTCGTAGGAACGGACATCTAAGTTTTCACGAACTGTCGAAGACTTCGCAGAGATAAGTATGGAAAACGCTGATAAAATACCGACACGTACTTGTGATGATTTCGAAGGAATCAGAGAGCTGCTCGACCACTGATACACTGATAATCTGAACTTATGAGCACTAGGATCTCTCCACGACCGTTCCTCTTCCCATATATCGTCACCTCCCTCATGTTCATCATCCTTTGAAGACTTTATATTATCCCAATAGTCTGGCTGAGAAACTTCCTGAACTTCTTTAAATAGAATACTCCATACATCGCCACCAAATTGCTGAGTTAGAGATGCTATTGCGCCGGCCGCCGGCGACCAGAGTGGCCGAAGGTTAACCTTTAACTGAGCTGAAGGGAGAAATATCAGCCAGCAATTCATGCCAAAATATATTGGTCGGTACACACCTACTAGCCACCGAACGCACAAGTCTGGTCCGCTATTTCCATCTGTCACAATCTGCCCTACTCTACCCATACGTAAAACGCGTTCTCGGAGGCCCTGAACGTCCAACGACACTTCTTCACTTTGAAGGCAGCGTTTGACGACCTCCAGGACAGTATCAGGAACTTTGATTGCAGGAGACGCAAGAAGACGCAACGCATTCAAGCGGAGTTGTAAGTCGTGCGAGAGAATCGATTTTCGCAGAAAAGGATACAATTCTTCGAAGTCGGCAGCATCCCCATCACTATAGTGAGACAACACATGAGAAATAGTCCACTAAATAGACTTTGTACTTTACCTTTGGTTGGTAAAGGAAACGAGGCCACTGACGACACTAGGAGACCAATACCACTTGGCCACACACTTTTGTGTCCACGCCTTCATTTGAACACGATCTCTCAGTTCCTCTTGTGGTCTTTTTGACAGATATGGTAGGCATAGCCCAAGGACCCAAGACGGCGACGGAAAGCTATCACTTCGGGTGTCTGGCTCGGGATCGGCGTTACATAAGGAGTCAACAATACTGATAATAAGAGGGGTAACCTCAGCAGATAAGTATCCAGAAAGGATGACGATAAACTGCAGCTCTAAAGCCTACGAAACCATGAAAAGGAAGTCTTTAAGAAGACTGAGAGTTGGAAGACTTACTGATTCTCGAGACATAACCCAATTTTGGAGTCTGTTCTTCACCCATTGTTCGACGCGTTGCTTCCACACCAGATCGATTTCACCCAACCTTTTCTCCTTGTGCACGGAAGCCAGAAGCTGTAATGTGCGAACGGGCTCGTTCTCCAAAAGAAGAGGCGTCTTCTTCAACAACGTGGGTAGCGCGATCATCTTCCATCCTCCCCAGCCAAGATCGGCAAGTGCTCCATGCAGCTCTATAGCAAACACTGGATGGTCCCAACAATGCTCCAAGAATCGACGTCCGAGTCCCATTGATAGGGCCATATCACCAGCTGTTAGCACCGCTGCGGATAGCTTCAGTAAAGAGGGTCGGACTGCCTCAGTAATTGGTATCGAATTTGCTGCTGTCAATAGCTGTGACAGGTGTTTCTCTGGAGCGATGTTACGATGATGGTGACTTTAAGTAGGGGAGGGTAACTTACCTGTATGTCGAGATCCTTGTCGTACTGAGCACGACACAGACAATATTTCAATGACACGTTGACGCCCTTCAGAATTATCTGCATTCTGCTCCGACATGAAATCTGTGAAGGTAGAGACGAGTAGATCGCCGATGGGTGAGAATTTCTCGCTATTTTTGACATGATGTATCAGGGCTGTCAGGATGCGACGAAGTAGTGTATACGTAGGCTCAGCGATATCGCATGACATGTGGAACGCTAATAATGGCTTTATGATGGACTGGGTAGCCGTGTGCAGGGTTTGTGACACAGACTAGAAAGACCGAGGTAAGTGAACAATTCATTGCAAGCTATGAGAACGCACCTTGCACGCGCAAACAAATAGCCACGCTACCGCGTCGTCAATTCCTGTAACATCGGTGGCTACAAGTACTGCTATTTTCTCCCGTAATGGGACTTTTAGTCTCCTTAAAAGAGCACCCAACACCTCAGCCATAGCCCTCTGTATTTCTGGGAGACATTTGGGTAAAATATTACGCATAACTGTCCAGGTCTGTTCGAGTAAGTTCGGGTCTGTTGATGAGACAAGAAGATGCTTGAAGATGAGGGAGAAGGTCGACAGCAAACTCGTCAGAGCTTCCGCAGGTATGGATCGAGGGAGAAGCGCGAGCAGCTCCCTTAGGATATCGGTATACGCAGGTGACAATGTAGATCGAAGGTCGATAATCATCTTTTGAAGAAGGCTAAACAAGTTTTAGTCGCGAAAAACGAGTAGAAAGTCGCAGCACGCACTCCAAAAGAGCTTTAAATCCCTCGTCATCGGAGCTCTTTAAAGCTGAAATCCACAATCCGACAACCTCGCGCCAGTTGTGAAGGAGAAGCGGAAGGGAAGCAGACAGCGACGACGCCTTATTCGCAAAACCGATGAAGGAAGGAGAGAGGTTCAGTTGTCTCCAGTGGGACAAAGCATCTCGGAAGTGAGACTCGGAGTCCTGGTCGTACTGTTAAACGAAAGGTTTTAGACAAAATAAATAGAGACGCGCTTCAAAGTCGTGGTCCTTTTTTGATTGTTCTAGAGCTGAAGGAAGATGGACATCTTTGAGGCTCCTACTGTACGACTGGTACTGAAAACAAGAAACTTGGTTAGAATGATAGAAAAAGGGTGTCTGGTCTTCTTGCCTTGAACCGCTTGGTTTCTGGTGCATTTTCGTAGACTTCGTTGTCGCTGTCCATGTCGTATTACACGTGGTGAAGATTGGTCGACTCGGGACAAGGCGAAGGGTGAGTGGAAAAGTATATTCAAACAAAATAATGGAGCTCGGGCCGCTATCCGGAAAATACCGAAGTCGTGAGAATTTTGAGGTCAGCAACCAAGGATTCGTTCGACAGCGCTAGGCCCATCGTCCACTCTCAGTCTCAAGACGCCCGACAACTAAAATGGTGAGCATTCAGCGTCTGGACACATTTTGGACGTCCTGCCCATGAATGCGAGCCCGTTGGGTCGCGAATTGGGCTGGATGCGAGCTTTGCTAACAGGATGAGGATGGCGAACTGACGCGATTTCGTTCTGCAGACCAAGAAAAGAAGAAATGGTGGTCGCAACAAGAAGGGCCGTGGCCACACCACCTTCATGCGTTGCTCCAACTGTTCTCGCTGCGTCGCCAAGGATAAGGCTATCAAGCGATTCACTGTGAGGAACATGGTCGAGAGTGCCGCTGTGCGGGATATTAGTGAGGCTAGCGTTTACCCAGGTGCGAAGTGGTGCCTTTATTGCTCGTATACCTTTCTCACTGTTTTTTTTTTTTTGCAGAATACGCTATTCCTAAGCTCTACATTAAAATCTGTTACTGTGTGTCGTGTGCTATCCACTCCCACGGTGAGTCTTTATCGAGTACTAGCGTTGTGGGTATTCTTGACTGATTCTCTGTGACATAGTCGTCCGTGTGCGGTCTCGCGAGGGCCGTCGCAACCGTGCCCCTCCCCCACGAGTCCGGTGGAAGGATGGCAAAAAGGTCAACCCGGCTGTCGCTGCTGCAGAGGATGCAAAGGCGGCTGCTGCTGCGGGCAAGGCATAAGGTCGAAATATTATATTTCTATGCTCCTTGTACACTTTTCACCCTGCCGCATATGAACGATTTGCATCCCATCTACCATTTTAGTTGAATGAGCTGTGGGGGGAGTGTAGCGGCAATCATGCGTGCCTCGACATTTGTAAGCGGTGATATAAAACGTTCTTTGACTTGTACGACCAACATGTCTCTTTCGATTTACGAAGATCTCTTGGAGAGGCTATCCACTGTGCCTTCATGGTCAGACCGACATGAAACCGTGAGCCGTTCTGGACAGTTCGATTAATCCTGATCTCAATGGATACGCAGGAGCTGTTGGAACCATTTGCGTTCATTACTTCAAATCCTGGAAAAGACATGCGTAGCAGACTGATCGAGGCATTCAACCTTTGGCTCAATGTTCCCGAGGAAAAGACCAAAGTCATTTCTCACATAGTAAATATGCTGCACAACGCCAGTTTGCTGTACGTTTGAGCTTATCGGTATGCGACGTTTCGTGACCCATAGCTAGGGTAGATGATATTGAAGATGACTCTCAATTAAGAAGGGGCCGACCTGGTAGGGCCATTTCGGCACTTTACACCATTGGTCCGGCTCACCTTCTCCTCAGTGGCCCATAAAATTTATGGAATTCCCCAAACGATAAATACCGCAAATTATGTTTACTTCCTCGCTTACGAGGAACTCCATGCGCTTCGAAGAGCTGGAAATTTCGGGACGTCGAGAGGTGTTGATCTGGATGCAATTGTTACGGGTATGTTAATATTCTGCATCCTGCATGGCCGTTGATTCAACTTCCTGCCAGCTGAACTCTTGTCTTTACATCGTGGTCAAGGTCTCGAGTTGCAGTGGAGAGACTCTCTGAGATGTCCCACCGAGGAAGATTACATCGGAATGGTCAACAATAGTGAATAACATTTAGTGACTGGATTGACGTGGAGCTGAGCATCTTCTAGAGACCGGTGGTCTCCTGCGAATAGGCATCAAGTTGATGATGGCTTGTGCAACTACCAATATTGACGTGTAAGCCCCTCCCCAAAGTATTGCTTTGAGCGCTCATTGGCACGTTTCAAGTGACTATGTTCCTCTGGTCAACCTCATCGGTGTCTATTTTCAAATTCGTGATGACCTTCTAAATCTGCAGAGCCCTGAGGTGTGCTATTCTTTAGGCATCCTTCCCTACTATGGTTGATTGCGCTAGCAGTACAGTACCAACAAAGGTTTCGCTGAAGACCTCACGGAGGGGAAATTCTCCTTCCCCATCGTTCATGGTATCAATTCAGACACCACAAACAGACAAGTCCTCAGTACGTTGTCATTGTGTCGCGCTTGTCAATTCAAAGTACCCATCAACATTATCAGATGTACTGCAGAAGCGTCCCACCACTCCAACGTTGAAATACCACGTTATATCATATCTCAAGGATCACACAAAGTCATTCGACTACACTCTCAGCGTAATGGACTTGCTCGATAAGAAAGTACGAGTCGAGATAGCCAGGTTGGGCGGTAATAAGGGTTTGGAGAAGCTCATGGACTTCTTCTATGTTGATAGCTCCAAACTCATTCATACTTCGTAGCCCGTTGCAAGAGATAACTGTGTTTGTATTATACAAAATACTGAATATTAGTATTCTGAAAGAAATGTTGAATTGCCAAGGCCCAGTGGATCACAGATAAACGCACCATCCGTCGTGTTGTCATGCCTTTGTCTCGTGCATTTTCTTCTGCTGGACCATACACCGTGAACGACTTCTCTCCGTTTTCGTGAACCGTCATGATTGAAGCCAGATTTCCACACCGGTAACAATAATTTGGTGCTGACCAAACGGTAACGAGTTGTTGGTCGAACATGTGCTTGTAGCCTTCCTGAACGAGTTGATGAGCTCGGGCGATCAATTTGAGGTCGTTGACGTGATTAAACTGGTGAACGTCCGTAAGAAAAGGGAAACACGAATGACGCATGTCACTGACCTCTTGTGCCACCAAGCCTCCAAATAACCACCCAGCTCCTCGAGGACTTACAGCCCAATTATCCACGTCGTCAGGATCTGACCACATTAAGTCTAGTGTGATACGATGAGATAGCGTTAGGTTGTCGATCGAAAAGAGCGTTTACCACAGAAGGCGCCTTCATGCGGTATTTCCTGTGCTCGGGAAAGAAGCCGAATTTGGTCTAAAGTTCTGATGTCGGGAGATAGACCGCCATGTACACACAACGTTTCACCATCGATAATCTACTGGCGGTTAGGTGCACTCGAAGACTACAGTGAGAGGGAGAAAACGAACGGCTGCCAGGTTGAGATAGTCAAAGACTCCACAACAAGCTTTCCATACTGTTGCGCTTCCGTACTTTTGTTGACATTCGTCTACTGAACGATAAGGCCGCGTAGTCATGAAGCAATATTGGCGTACCGTAAAATCCATACACCTGCGTGATCTGCCTACTTTCATGGTTCCCTCGTAGAAGAGTCACTTTATCGGGGTATCTTGCTTAGCAATGAGATTACAGGGATGTTGTATCAGCAAGTTATGCCAACCTTGCTTTCAGAGCGAGTAGTAATGTGACGGTCTCCAAGCTGTAGTGCCCCCGGTCCACGAAATCACCCTAGAAAGCATAAACGATTGCATAACACAACGAAAAGAACACCTACGTGCCATAAATATGTAACTTGTCTCGGGAACGTCACCGCCTTTCCGAAGGAGTTCCAGCAAGTCCCAGAACTGGCCATGGATATCGCCGCATATGGTGACCGGACTCGAGACCGGCTGGATGTTGGACTCTTCCATGAGAATTGCACGGACACGTTCGCAAAGTTTCTTCATTTCGGCTTCCTGGAGGTGCTGACATCGTTTGAGCTGCTCTATCCACTTGTCGGGGTCGTATATTGGCATGATTGCAGCGAAAAGTGAAGCAGGCGACAAGGATATGTAATGGAGGAAGGAGATGAGATACAGTGGAAGCAAACACGGACAAATTTTGACGACGCGTTCGAGCTCTGCCACCGTGACGGCCACGGGCATGGTTTCAGGAAACGCAGACCTCCTCTCTCAACTTTCTGCGGCAGTAGACGTACATGCACACAGCCTACCCAGCTCCTCTGCCCACCAATATCTGTCGCATCTGGAGCCCCGGCCATCCTATGAAGAATCCGACTTGTTGAAATCGGTGCGGGCTGCGCTGCGAGGAACAGCTGTCGAACCAAAAAATGCCATTCACTCTACGTATTTCGAATCAGAAGGCGACGATTGGAATGGTTTCCAGCTCACATGGAATGACCGTTCAGCCGCACTCAGTTCTGGCGGAGTCTTGAGGAAGAGATGGGATTTCGAGGTCGAGCGTCAGAATATCCAGTGGGCATGCTTTGGCTGGCTGGAGCAGTTTGCACCCAAGACAGATTTTGGCCTGCGAGACTACACCTATCCAACAACCTCCGTTCCCCATCCTTCGAAATCACCATTTGGGCCCTTTGCTATCTCTGAGCAGCCTGCTGGCTACTCAGAAACAGTCAAGCGTATTCCGACCGTTTTCGTGTTCCTCCGCACGAAGGGAATGGCATTTCTGCAGGATGGCACCAGATACACGTTCACTGTTCCATACATCGTTCGCAGAGCGTGGCCTATATCACCCTTCGGTGTCATGATTCAGCGACAAGTACACCCTCAAGAACTTGTCGAGGCTGAACGGTCTGGAGAGGGGGTCTTGCCCACAATATTCACCTTGGTTAATCCAATCACCGAAGTAGGAGCCCTTGGTGTAACAGCGGGAATCATTGGTGGTTCAGACGATGTATCCGCGCGTCTCATTGACGAGATTGAAAAGGCTTCCTCGCACTTAATAACAGTACCTTCTTCCGAGAACCTCTTATGGGTGTCGCATCGTTCTGTCGCTACTGCTTACCAGGTTGCAGTGACTGTGGACGAGGCCAAGCACTCACTGTCCGTTTGGCGATATGCTTACATCAAAGCCAAGGATGCGCCTCGGCCTGCTGGTCGTGAGCTGATGAAGGAGCGTGCCCGAAAGCGTCGATCTATGTCTATGGCTGGTTTAAAGCCTCCCGCGGATACATTGGACGATCCTACCAAAATTCACACTTTTCTTCCTGACATCTATCCTTTGGCCTCGCTTCCTGGGATGCCCGCAGCCCTTGCCGCGACTGTTGGTCCACCAAAGCCCGGCACACCTAGTAAAACACGCAGAGATTCTCTCAATAGACATGATTTGAGTGTAACACTCGACAAGATGGTGTTGGGAGGCAGACTGAAGGATGACATGTCATTTCTTCCACCTGAAACCGGGAGAATGAAAACGTCATTTTGGGCTCAAAGGCTTTCTACCCATGATCTCCCTGAAGCTGAGTGAGTCTTCATGTTCTTCCATCGCAGAACGACTCTCATCATGCCTCCCTGTAGTGCAAAAGCATGGCGTTCAATGTCTGTTTCGATCTTTGACCATCGATGGGATGGCAACGAGGAGCGCTCTCTCCTCGCTGTTTCTCTGCCACACAGCAGGTCCTCATTGCTCTTCTCAGTCTCGGAAAAAGACGATCACACTATGCATGCAAACCAACTTTCTACCATTCCAGCTATCTCTTTTGTCTCACTCTGTTCAACCCGCCCTGCAATGCATGACCTGCTTATTCTGAAGCCCGACCATTCCGTTGCTCTTCTATGTCTCGGAGTCAACGAAGTACCCATCAGCATCATCGACGCGCCACGACCAGACCACTCAAGAATGGATGTTGACAATTCTCGCGGGGAGATTGTCTCCCTTGAAACCGGGTTCTTGTCGTCGGTGACGCTTGTGCATAGGGATGGCTGGAAATCGGAGATCAACGTGAACTTGATACCAAATGGTCTCTTGACTGTTCAGGTGCTTCAGATTCTTTCATTATATCTTCCAGAGAATATCTTCTTTGCCATTCATCGCATATTCCTACTGATGTGGTGCAAGGAAGGTAGGCGATACATGGATGTAGTAGAGTTCAAAGCTCTAAGGACAAGTTTATATCTTGTTTGTGGAGCTACTTTGCGTCAGAAGAACAAAGGTAAAGAAAAGGAAGCTGACCCATGGATAGCTTTAGAAAATTCGTCTTCTAAGGCGCGTTTTCGCAATGACCCTGTACTTCGTCTATTGGAGCAGCATCCTCCCAAAGAGAAAGTTGAAGTCATTCAGGAGGATCGGCCCATCCTTCTTGCGCCTGTGTTATATGCCCTGCATACACTTGGTGAAGACCTTCGTCTCACTGTCGATCATTATCGTTCTCTTCAAGAATTGACGGACGTCATTTGTCGAATAGCATCGATAATACGTCCGGAATGGGCTGACTACTGGAGGCGGTTATGTCCTTGTGATACTCCGGGCTGGCCGTACCCGTCAAGCGCATGTGCGCCTACAGTTCTTCTTGTACTACAATGTCTAATTCTTCATCAGATGTCGAATACGTTGAGGATCGCATCCCTGCATGGCCGCCCGATATCTCAGCTATCCTGTATGGAAGAATAAGCAATCCCGGCTGGGATGCAAAAGTGCCTTGGCAAGATGCATCAGGAATGACGGCACGTTTTAATATCCGGCCTGCATTCGCTTTTGGTCGTAAAGACCCACTAGAATCTAGCGCCAAGCTCACAGAGGTATACAAGTGCCTGGCCGACAAAACGGCTACTCAGAGCCAAAAGCGTGCCGAAAATGCAGTTTATTTCATGGTGACATCAGGTATTGGCCCTGAATTCTTGGATCGATTGCCTCTGGGTCTGGCATCTCCTCTGAGGGAAGCCATAAGAACGTGCCAGCTCATGCCGCCCGTCCATTGGCCGCCATCTGTGTATCGCGCCATAGGACGGGAAGATGTTGCTGCGTCTGCGCTTCATGACCCGGACATCCTTGCAAAAGACGGTTATCGACCAGTCAAAGATTTCATAGTATGTTTCGATGAAAGGGTTTCAATGCGGAAAGGACTAATGTTCGACTCAGAAAAGCGCAGGACGACGGCGAACAATAAGTCAAACCATTGTCGAAGCCCGGACGCTGGCCTTTGGGGACATCGAAGCAGTATCTGGTGTCAAACTGGACCTGGATGACTTTACAGACATCCGATTTGGACAGGACAGAAGGCTGGAAGACGTGGCCCGGCTGTTGAACTCTGCGTACATTCAAACCTATCGGCCGTTCGTAGATCGGCCGGATACAGGGTACGTCTTCAATGCCAA
Organism: Guyanagaster necrorhizus; assembly: GCF_019112545.1. Classification (NCBI taxonomy): domain Eukaryota; kingdom Fungi; phylum Basidiomycota; class Agaricomycetes; order Agaricales; family Physalacriaceae; genus Guyanagaster; species Guyanagaster necrorhizus. The sequence continues at coordinate 677,135 of NW_025064889.1, read as the reverse complement.
CGTTCGGTATATCTGTTGACTGGTCACATTTCAACAGTGAGGCGGATCAGATCAAGGAATTTCAGCATCAAGCACTACGGATAGCCGAACGGACAAACGCATTGGCTTACGGTCGTGCTATGTTCACGTTTGGTTCAGTGTCGAAGGTTTCGCGGCAGGCATATACCATACCTATCGTCAATTACACTATTCGGATTCACCCCCACAACGTTCATGTGTTACCGGACGTGAAAGTGCTCCATCAGGATTCTATTCATTGGGGAGAATTCCATAATGGTGTCGCTGCCGGTCTTCGCATATCTTCCGCAACGAAAGGCGTCGAGAGTTCGTGGATCGCATTCAACAAGCCAAACGACTTGTCGCCTAGCCACGCAGGCTTTCTATTCGGACTGGGGCTTTCTGGTCATCTCAAGGAAATAGTCGCTTGGAATACCTTTCAGTACCTAACGCCTAAACATGATATAACCTCCATCGGTTTGTTGTTAGGTTTAGCTGCGGCAAATGTCGGCAGTGGAAATGCTTCAGTGACGAAGCTACTTGCGGTGCATACGCCTGCTCTGCTCCCTACGCCGGATGTTGATTTGAACATCACTCTGATGACACAATCTGCTGGTTTGATAGGTATGGGGCTCCTGTATCTTGGGACGAAACACCGGCGGTACGCTGAAGTATGTTTGCGAGAAATCAGTCGCAAAGACCTCTTCCAGCCCGATTTGCATAACGAGTACCGGGAAACGTATACGACGTCCGCTGCACTGGCTTTTGGGTTGATCATGCTAGGCAAGGGTAAAATGATCCCGGCAGACGTCGAGATGGTGCGGCGGCTGAATTTTCTCATTCAAGGAGACGAGCAGCATTCGATTGGTCTCGGAAGTCATCCATCGTTCGATCTGAACTTGACGTGCCCTGCTGCGACCATGGCTCTTGGGTTGATGTACTTGCGAACAGGGCGAAAGGATATTGTGGATATGCTGCCGATGCCTGATACCATCCTTGCATTGAATTCGATCCAGCCGAGTTTCTTACTTACGAGGGTGTTGGCCAGGTCGTTGATCTTGTGGGACTCTATTGAACCCACAACAACCTGGCTCACCAACCAGATTCCGGAGACGATCAGGGCAGCTATCAAGCTGCGGTTCGAGAGTGGAGCGGCCATTGATGATGCGCTGGAGTTGGCGTATTACAACGTCATTGCTGGATGCTGCTTTGCAGTGGGACTCAAATATGCTGGGACGGCGAGGCAGGAGGCTTATAAGTTGATCATCCGCTATTTTGACCTCTTTACGCGGATGGTTTATCAAAATGGTGAGTTCTTCTGACAGGAGTGGATCTTTGTTAACATGCGACTAGGGCACAACTTTGACCACCGCATCAAGCGGTCTGCCGTGCGCGACGGGCTAAACTTGATATCGGTCGCGCTGAGTATGGTCATGGCTGGCACCGGGGAGATAACCTCGTTCCGGCGGTTGCGTTACGCATATGGGATGTTCAATCAAACGATGTACCATCCGACGCACAAGTACGGTATCCACGTTGCGACTTACCAGGCGATAGGTCTACTCTTCCTCGGTGCAGGAAGGTATACTCTAGGCACATCGGATGCTGCGATCGCGAGCATGATCATCGCATTTTATCCGCGGTTCCATCAAGTATCATCGGATAATAAAGTCTATCTGCAAGCATTGAGACACTTATGGGTGCTAGCAGCGGAGCCGAGGTGTTTAATTGCACGAGATGTGGAGACGAAAGAGGTGGTTTATCTGCCGCTGAAGATAACTGTCCGGGATGGGACCGAGATGGGCACGACACAGCTGATATCTCCTACACTCATTCCGGAAATTGACAAGGTGATATCTATACGTGTGGATACACCGAGATACTGGCCATTCCACCTGGACCTAGAACACGTTTGGCAGCATCGAGAGAGCCTGGTGCGAAGTCAGACATTGTACGTGAAGCGACGTACAGCATTTTTAAGCTATACGGAAGATCCGAGGGGAAGCAGGAGCTTATTCGTCCGGTCTAGGAGCTCAGCCGGAGAAGCAGCAATCCTGGACTTCCCGCAGCTAACGACCAAGTCGCATCCTGCAAGCGATCTGAGTGAATTTATCAACTCGTTTTCCAATGACCCTGTGTATCTGTCTTTTGCTGATCATTTCGGCAACGGCTGGGACGGGGACACCGACGAGGAGACGTTATTCACTTCGTATTGTCATGCAGCACTGTATGACTCCATTCTGCAGGGCAAACCTCAGTCACTTCAGTCACATTTGATGCTTTGGGTGTATCGACGGATGGAAGAACGGGACGTTTACTTCCATCTACGGATGCAGGACCTGCGGTTCGCAGCTGACTTTTACAGCAGGATCTATGACCGGAGGTTCAGCGGGAGGTCGGAGAACAACCCCAGGATACCGTTGATCAGGGATTCGACTGTGATGGGGGCTCTGCATGCGCTGGATGAGCGGCTAGATGACATCAGGAAGGATGCTCAATTCTTGGAAATGTTTGCGGCATATTCAGTGGGGGGCAAGGTGTCCTTGAAATTGAAGGGGGATGCCGAGAGGCTCGCGTGGTATCTGTTGAGGAACATGGTTCCTGTGTCGACAGTAATGCAAATCATGAAAGGGCTGGCAAGCGATGCGTACGCACAGTGCTTTGGGAGGCCGGAGGGCACACTTGATGCAAGATTGCTGGACGAGGGAATCAAGGAGGTCTTGCATGCGACTGGTAGTGCGATGGCTACTTCACTTGGGACTGGATGGAGTGTGAGAAGCTTGGACGAGACTGTCGAACTGTGGAAGCGTATGCAGCAGCAGTGAGAGTTGTTTATTCATATATAGTGTAACGATAAAATGTATGTATTTTATTCAGGCATTCAAATGTACAATAGTAGGGGGATTTCGTGATGGAGCTCAAGAATGTATTTCAGGTCTATATACACGTCCATCGGAGCTACGCGTGTAAGATTAGGACCTCTTCCGATACAATCCACTCGGCTGTCGCTTCATCCACCTTGAACGGTCGCTGGCGTTTGAGCGCGATGGCGTCTGAGAGAGAATGCTTAGAAGCGAGCTCTGCATCTGATACCGAAAGATCGATATCCAAGGTTGGTTGGGAAGGAACAGTCAAGATGACCCGGCGCAGTTCGAGGTCCAGGGTGGCGTCACTGATGAGCTTGTGACTCAGGCGTGGCACGGTAATCTGGATGTCTATACGATCAGACTGGGGCGACTTGGACCAGACCCAGCTGCCGGCAGCGACGACCTCTTCTATCAACGTCTTTTTGGTCTCCTTGCTTTTTGTGCTGAGGTCCGGCACCGTCACCTCCCGTGGGCTAAGTTTGCCCTTGGACGCGATGTTGGGCGTGCCGATGCGTCGTGACAGAACCAGTCCGCTCTGAACCTCAATACGCTGGAGGGCAAGCTCGATGAGAAACGTCTTCCACGCTGGGTCACGCAAGACACGCGACTTGAGGGATTTATTGTAGATGCAATCCATGACCAGGCTGGGTTTGCCGGCTAAGTGCATCCATGAGAAAAGGTCAACAAGCAAACAGACACGGAGGTACCCTTGTCAACGTCACCCCTTGGCTCGGACACGATAACGGGTACATACCACCCTTCGTCGTCATCACCCTGCATCGCCCGCTGGATGGTCTCGTCGCTGGCAGGCGGTGGTGAGGGCACGTTCGCATCCCAGGCAATGTTGATGAAGACTTTCATGCCATTGCTGCCATTTCCTGCGATAGTGGTCGATTTAATGCAAAATCCTGCCTGGGGCGAGAGGGTCACTCTTTTCGTCGTGGATGGAGAATTCATGGATATATGTCACGTGCGGTGGTGCAATTTCGCATTGATCACGCCGCCCCTCTTTCCGCCAAAAAAAGAGTTCGAGTCATATTTTTTCTTTCTTCTCATCGATTCACGTCTGTGTACAGATTGGGTTGGCACAGAAGGAGTAACTCGGGATAAAAACCGGATCGAACAATAATATTTTCTTAGTAGAGCTAATTGGATCTGGTGAGCAGGCGTACTACCTGTTGGAGTCACGGACTTTGCATCTCATCTCACGGCCATCACCATCTAGACACGTCAATACATCATGCAGGCTGCTGCTATAAAAGAGGCCCGTTCCTTTCGTTTCCGTTAGTATCTCCCTTCTTCCTCCCTTCATTTATTTCATCTTTTCTCGCTGGTAGCCATACCCAAAGATATGCACGACGTTACCCCCAACCCTGACTTTGAGGACGACACAAAAGTACAACAGTACATTCAGGACAGAAGGGTCGTAGGAGTGAGTCATCTCTCTTTTACCCAGGTTTCTCCCTTCTCATCCAGTATTAGTACGATCCCCTCGTACAACCAGCCTTGCTGCGACACGAAATAGTCTCGTCTGCACAAGCCAAAAAGACCATTGCGTCTGCACGTTTCACCGCTGCCAGGATCCTGGCTGGCTCAGACGATGGAATACTTGTCATCGTCGGGCCGTGTTCAATCCATTCTGCTGAACAGGCCCTCCAGTATGCAACTTTGCTCAAGCAACACATTCCCAAGTGGAATAACCTGCACATTATCATGCGGGCCTACTTGTGAGCTGACACGTCGGGACTGGTTCCAATCTCATAACGGTTTAGCGAAAAACCGCGATCCACGGTGGGCTGGAAAGGCCTGATCAATGACCCGGATATCGATGGCACGTTCAAAATCAACAAAGGCCTGAGAATCGCAAGGCAGCTTTTGTGCGACCTTACGGATATGGGCGTTCCAGTCGGGAGTGAGCTATTGGATACGATCTCACCGCAGTTCATTGCTGATCGTGAGTATTGAAATTCCTTTCCCTGTGTAACCGTCCATCTGATGAAGTGATGCATTGCAGTGATCTCCTGGGGTGCTATTGGTGCGCGAACAACGGAATCTCAACTTCACCGAGAACTTGCTAGTGGTGTTTCCTTTCCCATCGGATTCAAGAACGGAACAGATGGCAGCATAGGTGTTGCCATTGATGCAATGCAATCGTCGAGCAATCCGCATGCGTTCATGGGTGTCACTGAGCAGGGTCTCGCTGCCATCGTCAAAACCAAGGGAAACAAAGACGTGCATGTTATTCTTCGTGGTGGGAGTGGGGGGCCTAACTACAAGACGGAGTACGTGAGAAAAGCGGCAGCTGATATCGAAAAGAAAAGGAAAACCGTGTTTGCGAGCATTATGATTGACTGTAGTCGTAAGTACTTCATTTTGTTTCTCTTGGACACGGAACCAACGTAATTTTAGATGGGAACTCGCAAAAGAATCATAAAAATCAGCCGATTGTGCTAGAAGACGTGTGTAGACAGCTGGAGGAAGGAGAGAAAAATATCACAGGCGTGATGATAGAGAGTAATATCAAGGATGGCCGACAGGATGTACCTCCCGAGGGACCACACGGTCTGAAGCACGGTGTGAGTATTACGGATGCGTGCGTGGATTGGGAGGCAACGGTGCAGATGCTGGATAGGCTGAACGAGGCTACTGGGAAGAGGCGGGAGAAGGTCATGAAGGAAGCCTTCGGAAGACCACCGGCATTTGCGAGAGCGACTTAGGTCCGAGTTGAATAAATCGCTGTTAGAATCACGCCTTGACGATTCGTTTTCCTTGGCGTTCATGGCTATATCTGGACCTGGTTACGGCAAAGGTGGACTCTTTGATTTACTTGGGTCTAGCCTGTTTCGTTATTTTCAACAGACCAGTAGGCATGTGCAGCTGAGCAGTAAAACAAACGTATCAAGTGACAAAGCAGGTTCATAGCCGGCATCTTACGGACCGTTATCCGAGGAGATCCCTTCAATTCACAATAGCAAAATCGATCTCAGTGTGTCTCCTCCCACTCCGTTCTTTTGTTCCTAACAGACGTGAATAAGAGTTACTGATGGCGTTGCCATTATGTAAATAACATAGTCCGCCTCAGAAAATGCTTTGCGTTCACAAATCCGATATCATCAATGCACTCGTTCTTTTTTCTTCGCCAAATGTCTTAGTACTATCTGAACGTCATGCGCGACTTTACTCCAACATGTCGAAATGTTGCTTTTCATATCAATCGCATACTGTATGGCGATATTCCATTGACTCGTCGATCTACAACAGCGGGGAAAGCAACGGTGGTCAGATGGGATGCCCTCCTTCACCTCTTAGACGTAAACAAAAAAGTCCTCCACCTCAGCCCTCTCACAAACGCGTCTTTTGAGTTCCTCCGATGGATCTCTCGGTAGATTTTATAAGTCTGAGTTACTCAATCGGTACCTTCCTGGGATCAGTGATAGCAGTGACGACCCGTAAATCTAGTACGCAATGTGTAAAATTATTAAAACCATGGATCCCTCTTATAAGTATCTTAAGCACCCGAGGACCCGTTGACCCCCAGTAGGCTGCGTCTCTCATGGATATGGCCCCAATAGGAACTAGACGACCTTTCAGACTGCTTCGTACGAGTTTCGTTGCCAGACGTCTACTTAGTACTTATAGGTCGTCGTTTATCAATCACCGTAATATGCGACCGTTACAGATCACTCTGAGCCACCTTGGACGTAACTTGAGATACATTGCTAGTAGTGGGCAATCCCACTAGGAAAGTTCGCAGACTCGCATAGAGCACGAGTTCTCAAACAGATATTCTATCCACTGTCGTCATTAGACAAACATGAATCAAAGAAAAGGCTACTATGGCGGCAGCGCTGCTACCCCATACACATTCCTCACAAATTAGATAACATCCACATTGCCGAGCCCCCAAGGCCGGTAGCTGCCATGACTGTAAAAACGGTGCCAGCGACGGAAAGATGAATACCGGATGGTCCGTCCCAGTTCGCAGGGAGTGTCAAGGCGGTTTGAGAGGTGGTAAGATTGATATTGGCAGCAGCGCACGAAGCGGAATAGGCTGACGAGATATCGATTGAAGCAGAAACAACAATACACAGAAGTAGCGCACCTGTCAACAATGGCTGACTACCGGCGCGAGGATCATTAGGGCGGAGATTGGCAGCGATTTGGGCAGAAAAGATGCATTGCTCGCAGCTGACGAGGGCGACTACAGTGCTGTTGGCGCAGAGACAGTCGGAGGCAGGGTCAGGGGTAGGGTCCGGCGCCGGAGTGGCTGCCTGGGAAGAGGCAGTACAATTGGCGAATGCAGTGGACGCATCGTTGCAGAGGGACTGGCAAGAGTCGATTGCGCCAGTGAACGAAAAGTTCAAAAGCTGTAAGGGGGCCAGGGTCGCCAGCGCTGGCGTCACAGTTACGTTAAAGGTGAAAGCGAAAACTGAAAAGGCAAATGAGAATTGGAAATTAAAGCAGATCGTTGTGAAGAGTACCTCGACCTGCGAGAAAGAGCGACAAAAGAATGGAAAACATGATAAAATGGAGACTTGAACCTGCAAGGACAACGACAACGAAGAAGAGAAAGATGCAAAAGCAACGGTAGCGATGGAAGCGGAGGAGCCGGGTGCACGTGATCAACGCGTAAATACAGACAAACGTGCTGTGGCTGACTTGCGTTGATTGCATTCAACACTCACGACGCGACGTTATCTAAGAACCGTTATGGCACCATTCTCTGGCTCTCTTCAGTCCAAGAAAAAAGCTGATTTACAGAATATTGCTAACTCTCTTGGAATCAGTGATACTGGCACGAAAGATGAACTGCAGGTTAGCCCTTTACTACCAGCTGATAGAGAATGCACTAATATCTCCGTAGCTTCGCATCAAGAAACATTTGGACAACAACCAGGAAGTGCTCGAGGGCGACCCTCAGTATGCTGGCCTGTATGGTATCAGGAGCCGTGGAGGAGCCGTCGCTAGGAAGCCAAGTCTCCAACCTCAACTGCCTAGGTAAGCGTCAAAGAAAAAAAACCCCGCTTAGCTTAACGATTTTAGTTCTCGCCTTGCGCCACCAAAAGAACCGTCACCCCCATCACCTCGGAAGCCAGTACCTATGGACCCCATTGTCGAGACACCAGAAAGGGGAGAAGTTTCTGTGATGCTCAAATCCATCACCCCCTTCGCGACCAAAATTCGGACCGTCGTCGAACCCCCAACGCCAAGTTCCCTTCCCCCGCTTCCATCGAGTTCGGATTCTATATCAGCCATTATTTCTGCACCCAAAGGTCTGAGTGCCATGGTCATCCGCAGAGTGAAAGAGGTGAACAAGGGAGAGACGCTTGTTAAGACGAGGTCATGGATGTCAAACTCGGCAAATATATGGCTGCTGAGCGCATTGGTCGAGTTTTTGGTGCTGCTGGCAGTTATTGTGCCGTGGATGTGGATCGCTATCGGTGGCATCGAGGTGCCGTATCCAACGGTAAGTGTGTTTCGGAGTCGAGCCTTTTGGATGGATATTGGGAGGTGGGCGGGTCCCACTGTCGTTATTCCGGGGCTTGTGGGGTATCTGGTGTCATTCAGGGGACGCGACGGTTTTGATCCATTGACGGGGTGGGTGGTTCGACTAGCTGGTGTCGTGTTGGCAGAGGACGCCCGATGGCGTGTAGTTACTGCGAGTGTCGGTGTCGCCTTTGCATTTGCAGAGGCAATGCCTGCCCCAGCACCGGTGTTCAACGAGAGCCAGAAGCGGCTGACTGCAGGAAATACAGAAAGCGAAGAAGTGGATTAATTATGTTATGGTATCTATTATGATGATAGCTATCTTTTGTTGTACACATGTATATCTATGCTGATACCCTATATCGGGCTGAAATAAGTAGGGGCATTTGATGAAGATGAGGGACTGGCAGTATCTGGTAAGGTTTGTAAATGAGGAGCTGTTGACCGTTTTTGGGCGGTGCTGTCAGTCCAGAGAGAAGGACAGGAGTAAGGGGTGGTGGTGTTGATAGTGGGAATCGTGCCTGTTGCTCACAAAACACGATACCGTCATGAGAGAACGATACGACTACGAGCTTGATCGCTGGCTCTAGCTTGTCGTTGTCGGATTTCCATAGAGTCAACGCGGTATGGGAGCGTGTAAACAGTAAGGACGCGTGCGACGCCAACCCTCCACTGACAGATTGTTAGCTGCAGTTGCAGAGAAAGATCATAGCCTACCACAGGAATTTTCCTCGTTTCGAAGGACTCTGGGTGAGATCTGGGTCGCCATCCGATATGTCTGGGAGGTCATGTAGGAATACAGATGCGAGGTCGGCAGGGTCAGAGCTGAGAATCGAATTGAGGTGGTAGAGACGACGAGGGGAAGAGGCTGGGAGTACCGGAGGTCGGGCCGGTTTCAACAAAGGTGTAGGTGGAGCTTGGAATGGGGGGGGTGGAGGCTGAAGCGGCTTGAGCTTTGTACCGGGAGATGGTCCGACAACAAACGCGAATGGATTGGCTCTCGAACGTGGCTTCGAAGTTATTGGAGGTGGTACTGCTGCTGTTTTATTTCTCTTTGACGTCGCAGATTTCGTCGTCTCGAATGCCGACTCGAATCGAGGTGTAGCCAGTTTGCTTGGTTTGCTTTCTGGCATTGCAAAGCCATCTGCGCCTGACATTACTCGTCGTCGCTTCACAGACCGAAGAGAGCTCATCGTGGTACGACTCCAAGCTGATCTGCTGACTAATATTTCCCTTGCCTTTGACCCCCCAAATGCTTCGAAATGCCTTTCTGCGGTTGCCTGTAATCGCAAGGCCTTTTTCTCTGTCATTTCGGCGCTGTTATGCCACTGAAAACATACGGAATATTGCTATCATAGCCCATGGTACGTGCTGCCAGTTATTACGCCAACTATATGCGACCTTTTTTCAGTCGACCATGGCAAGACTACGCTCGTTGACCAGCTCCTTCGTCAGTCCGGTACCCTTTCTCCCTCTGCCGTTGTAGGCACCAATGAACCACCCACGGATCGCGTCATGGACTCGAACGATCTCGAAAAGGAACGCGGCATCACCATTCTGTCCAAGTGTACTAGCATCAAATACCGCGATAATCTCATAAACATTGTAGATACGCCTGGTCACGCAGATTTTGGAGGAGAAGTCGAGCGTGTTCTCAGTATGGTCGATGGCGTAGCGCTCGTCGTGGATGCTACAGAGGGACCAATGACACAGACTCGTTTCGTATTAGGCAAAGCATTAGCAAGGGGACTCAAGTCTGTCTTTTCATCATCTTCTCGGTGCTCTAGCTGACTCGTTTAGGTCTCTGGTAGTACTCAACAAGGCTGACCGTCCCACCAGTCGTCCCGCTCAGGTGGAGAGCGACCTCTTTGACCTTTTTGCAACCCTTGGCGCGTCCGACGACCAGATGGAGTACCCCGTCCTATATGCCTCTGCAAAGGAGGGCTGGGCTACCTTTGATCAACCCCCACCGCCCCCGACAAACGGCAATATGGAACCACTCTTTGATTTGATCCTCTCCCAGGTCCCGCCTCCAACACATCTCTCCTCTGACGGTCCCTTTTCCATGCTCACCGTTCAGATAGAAAGCGACTCATATGTTGGAATGCTCTATCTAGGGCGCATACAGTCAGGTCAGCTACGCGTGGGCGACACACTCTGGGCGCTCGATGCAGAAGGCAGCAAAGTCGGGGAAGGAAAAGTCAAGAAGATATTCTCTCGTGCTGGTCTAGAGAGGGTGGAGCGCGATGTCGCCGCTGCAGGGGAGATCGTCTCTATTGCTGGTATAAAGATTCAGGCAGGCATCGGCGGCGTCAATGTCAGTCTCGTTAGCCCAGGAGAGGACGTTAAACCTCTCAAGACAACTCCCATCGACCCTCCGACGATCTCCGTCCGTATCTACCCCAACGACAGTCCAGTGGCTGGCAAGGAAGGCAGCAAATTGACCAGTCAGGTTATTCGTGAACGTCTGCTGCGTGAGGCCGAGACTAATGTTGCACTACGCGTTCTACCCGGCTTGACAGCTGAGTCGTTGGAACTCCGTGGTCGTGGCGTTTTACATCTTGGTGTCCTCTTTGAGACGCTTCGTCGTGAAGGCTTTGAGTTTACGATTGGCCCGCCCAAGGCTGTTATGATTCCTGATCCGGATAACCCCGGCCAGAAACTGGAACCTATCGAGGATTGCGTTATAATCGTCAAGGAGGAGTGGGCGGGTACGGTCATCCAAAAGCTTACAATGCGGAAAGGCGAGATGAAAAACTACGAGCCGGCAGAGCCAGGGTTCATGAGGATTGAGATGGAGGTACCTGCTCGTGGTCTGCTTGGCTATATGGCCGGAGAATTTAAAAACGATGTCCATGGCGAAGGGTAAGATCCGGATCGTTTCTGTTGTTCGTTTTGCTGAATCTAAATACAGTACTCTCAACCACATATTCCTAGGCTACATGCCGTACAAGGGCTCCATTGACACAGGACGCAACGGCTCTCTCATCTCCATGTCCCTAGGCGAGTCCTCTGCCTACGCCATCGCGCCTCTGCAAGCTCGCGGAATCATGTTCATTCACCCAACGACCAACGTCTATCCCGGTATGGTCATTGGCGAATGTTCCAAGGCATCAGATTTATACGTGAACCCTTGCGAGAAGAAGAAGCTCACCAACATCCGGGCGGCAGGTGCGGATGAGAAGCTTGTCATCGCGAGTCCGAGAATCATGTCCCTTGAGGAGAGTATTGCATATATGGCTGATGATGAACTTGTAGAAGTTACCCCCAAGGCGATACGTCTGAGAAAGGCTGTCTTGGATCAGAAGAAGCGGATGAGGGGAACCAAGTAAAAAGTATTGTCAGACTTGATGACACCCATCTCATAATGGAATACCCGTAGTAGTAAGGTCACCTTTCACGTTGAATGTGGCGTCCTGTGCATCGTATACGCACAAACTGCGAGGCAAACACATGACAAGAGTTCGAAAGCGTTTGTTCCATCTGTGCACACCCGAAAGCACCTAAAAATACACAAAAGAAGAGAATCGTCGCTAATTATTGACCCATCTCGTTCCACCTTGTGCTACAGGACATTTATGGTTGCCCAGCGTCTTGGCCATGGAGAAAAACCGCCCACATGCCTCGCACGAAAACTCGCAGACCTTGTTGTGCTTCGCCACTTCGTGTCTGAGCCGATCGTGTTGTCTAGAAAACCGCTCCCCGCAACCGAGCGTGCATACGAACGATACGCGAGGCTTGGGTTTGTGTGCCTGCATATGTGCTTTGAGCGTATACTGACTTGTGAAACGCCTCAGGCATCCGGGGATGAGGCATGGGTGGCGGCGGCGTGGGGAAGCGTTTTCTTGAGAAGATGGAGAAGTCTTAATATTGGACTTGGTGACGGTCGGTGGAGTTCGGAGTTGAGGAGGGGAGACCTGTTCGGGGAATTGGGGTGGGGGCTGTGGCTCTTGAGATCGCTCCCGCTGCTTTTGTTGCTGATGCAAGGAACGTCCGAATTGAATGTCAAACACGTTTGGACAGTCGTCCGATGCTGAAGGCGAGGAGAAGAGCACTACAAGACCTCTATGAGAAGGGTGACATGATCTCAGCACAGATACCATACTCACGATCTGGGGTCATCTCGGAGGATAGTGAAATGAAGGGAGACCAGGCTCCCATTTCGTCAAGAGAGAAGTGTGGCGAAACGGCGGACATTGGGTATTCCTGGGACCAAGAAAAGGGTTCTGCACCTTGTGATGAGACAGGTCATTTGAAAATGTGAAGCAGAGACGTACTGTCGACGTCGCACGGCGTTTGGGCCGTGATAATGCTGGGAGGAAAGGGGAGGTGCAAGGGGACTAGGAGAGCAATGAAACGGAGTCGAGGAAATGAAGAAGGGCCGCGGCACGTACTGGCAGCAACAGACTTGACGGGGTGGTGGTACGTGGAGGTAGAGGCACCACACTTGTCGATGTAGCCTAAAAGACAGTGGAAACAGGCGCACATATCTTGGAGGAAATAGGCATACCTTGACGTAAAAGATGCCCGTCGGTGGATGCGACTCGACAGGAAACGTATTCCTCAGACATGACGCTGTTCGCGTATGGGTATTCTGTTGTAACATTGGGAAAGTCGGTGAACGAAAGACGGGAACTACATACCCAAGCAGTTGTATGTCGACATGACAAGTGCTCAAACAGTTCTGAACAGGCTACGACAATTTAGGCAATTAGTATGTGCTCAACGTGTCGGTCAGAGTGGCCAAAGTCAAGGTTACACTTATATATACCTTCATGTCAAATAATTAATGCAAGCGGCAACATCCGTGCATCTGCGTTACGAGTCGGCCTACGGCCCGATACTTTTACTAAACTTTTACATTACTAGCAGTCACCTGTTGATGACTTCGATACCTTGCCTCTACAGCTCACTTGAGATAAGAAAGACAAATAGCTATAAAGAGAGGCTTGGGACCCACTGAGCCCCTTGATCCATTATAGCATACAAACAGCTATAATGCTGATGATGAGTGTGGAGGATGGAGGTGGTTTGAGGAAATATGAATGGGCTGCAAGTAAAAGATGCTCAAGGTGATGGATTAATGCAGGGTGTTCTCAAATGTAAGTGGTCCAGGCCTTTAATGACCAGCAGCTGAGAGCTTGGATGATTGATTCCAAAAGACCAAGGTGTTGTAGATAAGATATACCTCAGTACAATGCTTACAGACCTTTAGTCTTTGAGTTACAAACTCCTGAGGAGTTTGCCCATTGACTTTTATATTTATGCTAATCTACACTTATTCTAGTAATTTCTACCTAACTGAGAAGTTCAGGAGATTGTTATGCTACTACCAAACAATCACAAATGTCTGGCACCACTTCCATCAAGGTCTGCTTCTGAGTGCTGTTGTTGATACTGAAGAATGATGAGAATGATGAAATAGATGATGATGATAAAAGGGATGAGTTCAGATGGCTGATAGAGTATATCTGTCAAGTTGGCAGAAATAGTCACACCAGATGATTAGAGAGTTTAGTAGATGTATTAAACCTTAGCTCAAAACTGAGGTATATCAGTGTATGCTACTGTCTTAAATACTGTCTAGAGAGCTCTTCATTCTACAAGCAACTATTGTCTGGTTTCCATATCTCCTACTCATTGTTTGAGTGACAATGACTGCACTCTTGCTTTCAGGCATCATTGTTGTTCTGTTAGGCCATTGCTATAGTGAGTTTATCAAGTGTCATAGTACCTATTTTTTAGAATCCAGTCTGTAGATAAACTCAGTCTTTTGTATGTCATAGCATAATGGACTGAGGCATCTGTATGAAAAGTACTCTACTTATATACTAGATCAGTCTCAGTGGCACTAATTGCCACTGCTCTAAAAAGATACAATAATCTAAAACAATAGGCAGTAAGAACAATGAATGTTCTCAGTGCCTTATTTACTTTGTTCAATGACCAACACTATTATGAAGAAGACATGAGATAGTGACTGTTGACATGCTGTTTCTGAGTGTCTATTGTGTATCAATGAGTAAAGCATAGTTATTGTATTGTCATAGTCTCATCATCTATAGCTCTATCTGATTATCACAAGATTTCTCCATGGTCTAGATTGACTCATAGTTGGGTTTGGTCAGAGATTTATAAGTGTCAGCTTATTAAGCATCAGTGGGCCATGATTAAAGATAAAAATCATGACATTACCCCCTCTTCAAGACAATTATCTCCAATTGCTTTAGAGCAGGCTGTTACAATTTTTCCACTTTTATTCTCATTTTCACAGTATTAACCCCTATTTATGCTTAGTCAAAGCATCTATATCAGTGCTTAGAACCATGGGACAGGCTTGGTCAGTGCAATCAGCCATTGTCTCTCAACTTGTAGCAATGCCCTGACAATAGTACAACAGACCTCTTGTAAATAACATCAACTTACTAAGACAACAAGTACTATAGCACAGACACTCATGATTAGTAGTAGTATATTTAGCAACAGACCTAGAGGTATATAAGTAGTGTAGACAGTGTCATGTATCCCTAGTCTTGAACTATTCTTTATCATATCCATTTACTCAAGTCTACTTACATAGACCTTGAGATATAACATCCACACACATCATATATTTGAACTTAGGCATAATTGTATGAATGTGATACAGTGTCTATTTACCATGTGATATTGGACATATGTCATTTGGCTCTAACAATTAGTTTGAGACTTCTATTTCCCTTTCCTTATGCCTATCATGAGTGAAGGAAACCAAATGTCTGCCATCAATATCATTACAACTGTTAGGTCTGAGTGACATATGCTCTATAACATGTGATAAATAAGTACTGTATCATGTTTGTACAATCATGCTTAAGTCTATTTGATGTGTTTGTAGATGTTATGTTCCAAGATCAATACAAGTAGTTGACTCGAGGTAAAGTGGTAAAATAAAGAATAGTTTGAGACTAGGGATATATGGCATTAACTATGCTACTTATATACCATTTGTCTTTCTGATAAATATAGTACTGCTAATTGTAAGTGTCTGTGCTATAATACTCATTGTTCTTAAGTGCCATGGTTATCTACAATAGGCTAATTGTCTTGCATTGAAGCAGTGTTGTGTTTCAGATCATAAAGGGCTATACTGATCAAAACATTTGCATGGTCCTAGTGTAGTCCCATAGTTCTAAGTGCTGGCCTAAGTGCCCTGACTAAGCATAAATAGAGGTTAATATCCAAGAAATGAAGGAAAAAGTGAAAAAATTATAACATTACCCTCTTCTTAAGACTATTGTCCTGATAGCTTAAATTAAGGATAAGTTTAGAGATTCCAGATGCAGATAACCTGCCTTTCTTCTTTATAGATTTATAAAGACATTGACCATTATTGTGGTCAATTTAGTGATAGTTTGTAGTCATAGATTGTATCATTAGCATTCATGTGTCATTCATTTACTCATTGGTTTGATTCTGGCCTGTATCCCTTTCAGCTGACTAGATAGTCAACAGTTGTTTTCATGCCTCTGCCTTGAGCTTTGACTCATTGGGTCTTGTGATTTAGTATCTGATTGACTTCATAATGTTCATTATCATCAATCAGATCTGGTGGTGATGGTAGTGGTGGTCATTCTTGATTTAGGAACACAGGAGCAATGAATGGAGTCAGCAGGGCTTTATTGAACACATTATAGATTCACTAATATTGTGGGAGTCAGAGTTTATATGCAGAAGCTCTGATCTTTGCTGTAATTGTGAAGAAGCCTGTACATTTATTGTTGAGTTTTTGTTTAGGGCATAGTAGATGTAGGTTTGTGATATCCAGCCAAACTTTGTTGTTTACATGGTATGAGTGTGTGGAGAGTTTATGTATATTATATTAGGATTTCATTGTGTTGGTGGCCTTTTGGAAGGCAGTCTCTATTTCAATGTGAATTTTTGCCATACTGGCAGTGAAGTCTGTGGAAGCAGAAGTGGTCATATGAATTTATGTGGTTTTTGATATGTTTGGGTGTCATTTATAGTTTATGAAGAATAGTGTTTTACCAGTGGCAGAATGGACTCAGTTGTTATGTTGAAAGACTGCAAGTGCTAGCCACTCTGTCCAATTGTCTTGTCAGTAATTGATGAATATTTGAAGATATTTTTCAATCTCTTGATTGATGCACTCCATTTAGTTATTGGTGACATGCTCTCTCTATGTTCAGGCATGTAAAATTGCAAAAATTGCGAATACATGGACTGCATTCCAGTCCAGTAAGCATATAACAGAAAATAGGACTAGAGCACACAGAAACCTAGCTATCATAATGCTAAACTGAAGTAACAATAAGCAGAGTGCATGGCCTAGTAACAGACTAATACCAGAGGGGTTAGGCTGCATGTGACATCTCAGCACTTGGCCCTGAATGCACCAATACTATTATGAGAGGATATGCTAAAAATAAAAAGACTATGATCGAAATATGATCAGCAATTCTGATCATATTGATCAAAGATGCACAGCCATTGATGCACTGATGGGACATGCTTTAGAACAGAGAACTGAGGCTCAAAGAAAGATATCTGAGTAAATGGGTATTGAATAGAGAAATAGAATGATGACAACAAAGTAATAAGTAGAGGAATATTACCTCAGAAATGAATAATGCATATACTGCTCTGAGCCTTATGCACATACTTACAGTGCCTTAGCATGCATAACACAGTGAGGGACTCTGCATCATACTGAGAAATAGCACCTTTGGTGAGTCAGATAAAATGACTGGCTGGACATAGGAAAGTAGAACATAGCCATTGTGGCTGACTCCTAGCATGAGAGATAACTCCAGGGGTCTGAAACAGTTTACTGCTGTTAGAGATGTCACTGGAGAAATAAGAAAGTGAGCAGACCTAGTGAGGCCAGCTAGCTGATGTCAGCTAGTGAAGAAACAGTGGGCACAGTCCTTGTCCAGAAGAGAATAAGTGTGGTGACTGTGATATGCATGTGAATAATACCTGCAGGATCTGGCACAGAGTCTTGCACTTTGAGGATACCATAGTAGGATTGTATTAGTAAGTATCATAGTAGAGTATTTAAATATGGTATTGTATGAGTAGAGGACAAGTTTCCGACCTCTACAGTTGCAGTGTATTGGGCACAGAAAGCCTTGCACTCTAAGCTCTGGGTTTGTGTTAGTAACTTTGGGTAAGAGAATAAATGTATTATTGAATATCTTTGAGAGAGCTGTGAGAATTAAGTGAGGCATTGAAGCTCATGAAGGACTTAAGCTCAGTTTGATAAGAGGTTTTAGATTGTGCTCTAACCTGAGAATAAGAGAGTGGTGTCTGAAGGGTATCATCTTGAGTTTTTGAGGTATTTGTGATGCATGGTGCTACAGGTGGCAGAGGTTCAAACCTTTTGGTCTGTCAGACAATGTTTTATTGTGTTTTGTGTCTCTGGATTGCATAGATTTGAATCCTGTGGGTCTATGATTGGTTTGGAAGCTTGTGAACAGAGATCTGTGCTCTTTGGCACTTGTGGATGTGTTTGTGATTGGTTTTTGCTTAGAGCACAAAGCCTTGAGTCATGTATTGTGTGTGTTAAGGATTTTGAGTTGATCTGAGCTGTGCTTAGGACTTTTTGGAGAGTTTTGTGAGAGTGTTTTGATATATTGTATTGAGCTGCAGTACCCTTTGCCTTGAGGCCCAGCAACACCAGTTGCCACCTCTTGTTCTGATAAAATGAAAAGCTTTGAGGCTTAGAGAGACCTCAGACTGTTGTAAGTGCACTATTACTGTTCACACACTGTGATCTCATTGAAGAGGACAATTATATTTGTTGATTGCTACTTTCATTGCATTATAATCCCCTCATGAACTAAGAGTTTTGTGTGTGTGTATTGGTGTGAGTGTGGTCAGTGGATAACACTCTGCTGTATCTGTTTTCACATTGTGTGTGCACAAATCCTCTTCATCAGTCTATGAGTGGTAGACTGTAGATGCATTGCAGTGAATGTTGAGCAGTTGATACAAGTCATCAATGAATTTGAAGATGAATTGTAGTCCTCAGTCTGAAATGATGACTTGAGGTATACTATATTTAGTATAGATCTCATCATAGAGTATTTTTGCCTATCCTTCTGAGGACAGTTCTGTTGAATATGCAATTAGGATGATCACTTTAGAGAATTGGTTGACTATGATGATAATGGTGTCATAGCCATTACAGTCTGGCAACCCCATGATTATGTTGACCAAAATATGAATCCATAGTTGTATTGAGATTTTGTTCAGATGTAATGATGAGGCATGTCACCTGGTTGTGGCCTTGGTTCTTTGGCACACTTTGTATCCCTTGACATACCTCTCAATATCCTTCATCATCTTCAGCCACCAATACTCTCTTAGTATCAACTTTCTTGTTTTGGCAATCTCTGAGTGTCCTACTATGGTATGGTCATGGCTCATCACTATGATTTCCCCTTGTAGTGCTCAGTCTTGAGAAATATAGAGTCAGCCATCATAGAAGAGAAGGTTATTAGACCAGAATATGCCATGTTTATAGTTCAAGGAAGTTGCAATTTCTTGATCCCACAGATTGGGTTGCTATATAGCACTGCAGATCTTGTCATGTATTTCTTCTTCTATCAGCATTATCATAGCTCAAAAGTGCTCTAGTTTAAGAAGCACTACTTCCTTGTTGTCTTTCCCCCTTTGGTCATAGTTGGCTCTTCAGCTAAGCAGATTGGCCTTCTTGTTTGCTGAATCTGCTTTGTGATAAAGAGTGTAATGGTATTCAGATAATTCTATCACCCATTATGCTTATTGCCAGTTAAGCTTCTGAGAGAGTTGGAAATATTGGAGGTTTTGATGATCAGTCCACACTTTGAAGTTTTGGTTGCTCTCATGAGATAATGTTATCATTCTGCTAAGGTGAGCATGATAGTTAGAAGTTCTTTGTCATAGATTTTATAATTTCCTTCTGTTGTTGTTAGTGCTTTGAAAAGAAATGTGACTGGTCTCTATTTGCTATCCTGTTCTTGGGACAATACCACTCCTATGGCTCCTTTGCTAGAGTCTGCTTTGACTTTGAACCTCTTGTCCTAGCTGGAAATTGCTAGAATTACATCCTCTGCCAGTTGTCATTTGAGCTCATCAAATGCCAATTGCTGTGATAGTCTCCAGGTTCAGAGGGCATTTCTGGTGAGTTGGGTCATTGGCTGGATGATTTTGCTATAGTCCCATATGAACTGACAGTAGAAGTTAGTGAAGCCAAGGAATGATTGGAATTCCTTCTTCTTGGTCAGTTCTGGCCATTCTGTAATTTCAGCTACTTTGATCAGATCCATTCAGATGCTCTTCTTGCTAATGATGACTCCTAAGTATTCTATCTCTAATATCTCAAACTTACACTTTTTGGCTTTAAGAAAAAGCTTATTCTTTCTTATCAGCTTGAGTATCTGATATATGAGTCATCAGTGCTTTTCTCTGTCTTGTGACATTATCAGAATGTCATTGAGATAGATCATTATCTTTTCAGTGGCAATGAGATCTTTGAAGATGTCATTCATCATTCACTGGAAAGTGGCAGGAGAATTGGTTAGCCCAAAGAATATGACTGTCAGTTTGAATAGCCCTTGGTTCTTTCTGAAAGTGGTCTTCAATTTATCCCCTTCTTTGATCTGCACATTGTTGTATCCCCACTGAACATCTAATTTAGTATAGAACTTGGCTCTATGAAGCTTATTCATCAGTTTTGAGATAAGAGGTAAAGAGTAACAGTTTTTGATGGTCATTTTATTGAGCTGTTGATAGTCCTGCACCAGTCAGAGTTTGCCATCCTTCTTTTTGATGAAGAAGAACAGTGACACCATTGGGGATTTTGATGGTCTAATCCTTCCATTGGTGAGATTCTCATCTAGGAACTTGTTGAGTTCCTGCTGCTTGAAGTGTTTTAGCAGGTATGTCTTGCAGTCCAGGTTGGCATTAGTGTTCAGCATCAGTTTGATTGCATGGTCCCACAGTTTAGAGATGGGTAGTTCATCAAAACTTTCTTTGGTGAAAAGGTTGTGATAGTCCTGCACTCATTCTGAGACCATCTCCTCAAATGTCTTTTCCTTCTTTCCTTTATACACTTTGGCTGCAAGGTCATTAGCATGATGAACTGCCCATACTTTCAGGACTTCTTTGAAGTCCACTGCAAGGATAGTTTCTTCATTTTCTATCTTCTCATCCCACTTGTCTTCCAGATTGGCATTGAGAAGTGTAAATAGTGTTTTTCAGCAGCAATATCAGATGAAGATAATTCATCCAGTCTTCCAATTAATGAGTGGGTTGTGCTGAATTAGCCAGTCATGTCTGAGGAATAGTTCTTTTATGCTGAGTTCAGTGACTGCCAGATTGATTTACTTCAAATAGTCTCTGATTATCAATTGAAGTTCTACATATTCAATGATTGATCTAGCTTGGTTCTTGATGCTATCAGTATTATAGACCAGGATGAGAGTGGCAGTGGTCTTGATCAGAAGATGATGCTTGTCAATGAAAGTCTGATTAATAGAACTCTCTGTGCAACCACTGTCGATCAGGGCAGTGACCATAAAGTCTGCCTGATTGATGAGGGTTTGAACTTATGCTTTTGTCATGAGATCTCATCTCTGGATCTTCTGTCATTAGATAAACTTTTTTAGCCCTCAGAGTTTATCCAACTATTTTAGAGCCTTTGATCACTCAGCCCTTCATAACCCTTCTACTAGTGCCTGATCTGCCTCATCAGTTCTGGTCTGATGGATCCAGCCTTTGAGAGTCATGATCACCCTTTCTTTTTTTTCTCATATGGCTTGCCAAGTCCATTCAGTGTTGAAGAGCTTGAGCTACTTAGTGGGAGTCTCTCTCTCTGTTCAGCCTTTAGGCATTTGAGTCATTGGTCATGATTCTTTGGATGTGGTGATAGGTGATAAAACTCAGAGTATATTCAAATGCTTGTAAATAGTCATATCTACAGAATGCATATGAGTCTGACCTATGGCTACTATTGACACACCATGGTTCTTTTTGGCTGACCAAGTGAAATCACTCACTCATCGGCTCTATCTTTTATCTTCTTGACTCTGAGATCTGATCCAGAGTCATCCATTTCTTTGGCCTCTCTTTGTAGCTCAGCTATCTGTGCTCTGATATCCTCCTGCATGCACTTTTTCTTTGGGCAATCCTTGAACATGTGGTTCTTTTGATCACAGTTGAAGCACTTGTCTTCCTTTTTGAGATGGTCAATGTCTATTGGTTTGCCAGTGCTAGTGTATGTCATCCTGGTGCCTGTCTTTTGCACAGTGTAGGAAGATGTCAAAGTCATAGCAGTGCTAGGCTTAGCATTATATCCTCTGTCAGCACTCTTCTCATTCTCTGTCTGATAGGGCTTCTTCTGATCGATTGTGATCTCAATGCTAGCTGTCTTCTGTCACAGCCTCTCCTTGTTTATCTCTATGATTTGTGCTTTTCAGGCTTCATAGCCTTTTGGAATGTTCATGCCAATGTTAGAGATCATACTGATATAGGATAGAGATACCCCTATCTTGAGGTACTCAACTATCTGCCTATTGTCTTCAATGCTTTCTCATATCTCAGCCAATGTTCCTAATCATTCCAGTTTGTCAAAGTATTCACTTGTCACTTTGTTGCCTATGTGGAGTTTCTTTATCTTGTTCTTGTAGACTTTCTGGATAGTGAGATCGATGAATTTATCTTAGACTATCTGTTTAAAGATAGGCCAGGACAGATATTGGTAGTGCTGTTGAGTAGTGGATCATAGAGTCAGAGTGATCAGGATTCATCATTGCTTGGTCTTCTTTTGAAGTATGACACTGTAAAGGTGACCTTGTTCATATCCAACTCCAAGTAAGCTGTGTACACTTCGAAATATTATTCACAGTCAATCAAGAAGTGATCAATATCATCTAATGTGCCCTTGAAGAGTTAGGGGATTTGTAGAAAGTCAGACCTGCATTATAATATGGCAGCATTCTATAGTAGAGCTGTCATAGGATTAGGGTATTCTTCAAATGGAGGTTGTTTCCACTCTGCTGGAGAGCTGAAAAAAGAATGGAGGGAATGGTCATTAGCTATGGGGCTTCCTTCAGGAGGTGCTTCCTTCTGCATAATTCACCCATCTTGTATAGTGAAACCCAACTGTGTGGCTTCAGAGTCATCATCAGTTGGTTCAGAGGTCAAGGCTTGTTCAGCTCTGGCAAGGAGTTGGCTTTCTTGGTTGATCCATAGATTTCAGAATCTGACAGGCTGTAGTAGCTCTTAGGCTTTAGGCTGAATAGACCAATAGATGGCTTTTCAGTTTGGTGTTATAAGTTGAGAGAGTCTGGTCCAAGTAGTTTGAATAGATGGTATTATATAGATAGCTTGTTGCAGGGGTTCTGGCAGAGAGCTTGGCATTGGTTGCATCTCATAGTAGAAGGCTGGTAAGGCCTTTAGTTGGTTCTCTAGATGCATACTATTGTAAATATAAATAGCACAGTCAGTAGCAGCATATTGCAAAATATATCTTTTTTCTTTGTTATCAGTGACTGAGTACCTCCTCCCCAGAGGAGTCATCAGCCAGCTAATTTCCTTCCATAGAGTCACTGTCCTCTCCTAGTATAGTGTCTTAAATTCCTCCATTTGCATCTCTTGTATTGTTCTTTTTAATTCTTCTTTATCTGTTAGTCCATACTTGAACCATAGGTCAGTCTTCTGAGGAACATCATTCTCCTCATCTCTGCTGTCCTCACTGACTTTCCTGCTGTCCTCTTTATTGAGTTGATTGGCAGTTGCCTTGGGAGGTTGAATGGTTGCTAGGGAGCTCCCTGTCATTCCAAGCAGCAGGCTGCTGAATGAGTTGAGAGGGTCTGGCTCTCTCAGCCTGACTATTCCTTTGTCACACACACTCTCTCTCCACTCTCTTGCTATATTGGCAGAAGTTGTTGTAGAAGTCTTCATTGAGGAAGAGGACAGTGATATGTCTATGAAGGAATTGTCAGAGGGCTCTGTTACTGACTCAAGTTCCTGGAGAAACTCAGACTCTGTACTCCTTGAGTATTGAGCTGGCATCAGAAGGGAGGGATCTGCTACTCTCAGTGCTTTCTTCATAGGTGGGGGACAGAGGCTCATAGTCATCATCAAGATTTCTTGCCTCATCAGCTGTGTAGACCTCAGCCATGGCCCATCAGTCTGTATCCCATGGGTCTTTGTCACTGTTGAAGACTATTCCAGACCACTTCCAGTATCAGTCATCATCTGGACTGAGGAGTGATGGGTCTGTGATCCTGATCTGCTGGGCTTCTTTAGTGGTTGCTGAGATCAGGCCTCCTTTCCCTTTATAATAGAGGTCTCCCTCTCTATCTTCATATAGCCTATAATATTCTGGTGGGGTGAGTCTCCACTCCATGGCCTGTTCTTCTCTGGCTTGCTGTCTGAACTGTGCATTGTAATATGCTTCATCATCTGCTTGCCACTGGTGATTGAGCTCTCTCTCCTCTGCATCTGCCAACTCATCTAAACTCTTTGTATCATAGAGGTTGTCAGAAGTTGAAGAGATGGGGCTGGAGACTGGGGGGCTGAGACTTTCTCAGAGAGTAACATATGTGAACTTGCTTCCTGCAAGTCTTGCAATCTTATAAATAGAGTCTCAGACATGGTCTCCAATGCTGGACTCATAAGGAACAGTAAAAGGGTTGATGGATGGTGACTCCTCAGAGAGGTCATTGGAGAGGTTCTCATTGATCAGGTGTGCTAGAATCTATGGGTTCCTGAATTCTGTGTTTGAATGCTGATTGTATCAGTAAGCTGCTCAAGGAGAATAGGTTGGTTGTCAGGATTCTTCTTCTTCTTGAAGGCCTCTTTCATCTAAGTGACTAGGCTTAGCTTTGGATATGGTTCCAGCTCTGGGCTGGAAGGAGGCTCTGGCAGAGGGAGGAATGTCATAGAGAGAGAGGTCAGGGGTGATATTATGTAGTATCTGTTGGATCTATTGGAAGGATTGGTAGTGCCTGACTACTCATGCTGAAATAGATTGATGTCTGTGGCAGAGGGTGATAACAGCTAATAAGCCTAAGAGAGTTCTTATGATTGAAGCTAGAAGCTTGAAGAAGTCATCAGTGAATTGGAAGTTGTAATATTAATAGCAGACATTCAGTTTCTCTTACTTGTAATAGGCATGAAGAAAGAGAAATAGAAGTCTCAAACTAATTGTTAGGTCTGAGTGATATGTGCTCTATAACATGTGGTAAATAAGTGCTGTATCATATTTGTACAATCATGTTTAAGTCCACTTGATGTGTTTGTAGATGTTATATCCCAAGGTCAATGCAAGTAGTTGACTTGAGGTAAAGCAGTAGAATAAAGGATAGTTCAAGACTAGAGATACATAGCATTAACTATGCTACTTATATACTGTTCATCTTTCTGATAAATATAGTACTGCTAATTGTAAGTGTCTGTGCTATAGTACTCATTGTCCTTGAATGCCATGGTTACCTACAATAGGCCAATTGTCTTGCATCAGGGTGGTGTTGTGTTTCAGATTGTAAAAGGCTGTGCTGATCAAAACATTTGCATGGTTCTAGTGTGGTCCCATGGTTCTAAATGCTGGCCTAGGTGATCTGATTAAGCATAAATAGGAGTTAATATCTAAGAAATAAAGAAAAAAGTGAAGAAATCATAATAACAACTGATCTCACTGATGAATTTTTTAAACTATTAGCTTTTATCATTGGAACACTTCTAGGCTTACTTGTGATTATCACACTTTGCTGCAAACATCAATCTATTTCAGCTTGGATAGTCAAGCACTACCAATTCTTCCAACAGATTTAATAGATCCTCAGAAATGTCACTCTCAATTTCTCCCTTCAAGATATCTCTCTCTCTGCCTGAGCCTCCTTTTAGCCTGTGACTGGAACTGTACCTGAAGCTGGGCATAGTCATACAAATAAAGGGGGCCCTAAGAAGAAGAGGAACCCCAATGACCAACCTACCCCTTTCAAGCAGCTAGCAGACATAATAAGCATATGAATACAGGGTTCTAAAATCTCTGAGTCCCACTACACCTCTCTTTGGTCTCAAACTATGAAGACAAAGACCTCTCCAACAACTTCTTTGAGGGGTCACTATTGTCAGAACTCTCTATCACACTCTATGAGTCTGGCATTAGAGACTGTGCCCAGGACTCTATTGATGAGATTGCAAGACTTGCAGGAGGAGGCTCTAAGTATGTCATCTCTCAGAAAAGTTTCAGTCCTCCAGCCTCTAGCCCTCTCCCCTTAATCCCCAGTGATCTCTATGACCCAAGGATCCTTAACAAGTTAGTGGATGAGGAGAAGAGGGAGCTTGACTGCCAGCAACAGGCAGATGATGAAGTATATTACAATGTATAGTCCAGACAGTGGGCTCAAGAAGAGCAAGCAGTAGAGTGGAGCCTCACCTCACCAGAATATTATGAACTATATGAAGATGGAGAGGGAGACCTTTATTATGAAGAGAAAGAAGGACCAATCCCAGGAATCTCCACTGATAAAGCCCACTGAATTAGAGTTGCTGATCCTCCACCCTCCAGCCCCACTAGTGATGAGCTCCAAGAGTGGTCTGAGTGAGGCTCTGACAATGAAGATGACTCCTGGTCTGCAGACCAGTGGGCCAACACTGAGGTCTATACTGCAGATGAAGCCAGAAACCTCAATGATAACTATAAGCCACTGCTCTCTATTTATAAAGAAAGCACTGGGAGTGACAGTTCACTCCCTTCTAATGCCAGCTTTATCATTGATGGATATGAGATTCAAGTCTCTCTAGAGGCCCAGATCTCTGATTAAGCCCTCTGATGATTTATATAAGGATGTATCACTGCTCTTTTTCTCAATGTTGACTTCTATAATGACTTCTGCCAATATTGTGAGAGAGTAGAGAGAGAAAGAGAGTAGCAAAGAAGTAATGAGAATGGAAGAGCTGGGCCTTCTCAATCTCCTCCTCAACCTCATCAGCAGTCTACTACTTAACTGACAGGGAGCTCTCTAGCAACAATTTAGACTCTTGAGCTGCCTAACTATGACTAGCCCAATGACTCTCTCAAGAAGAGCAAGATGGATGATAAGATGGATGAGGACAGCAGAGATGAGGAGGATAATATCCCTTCTGAGATTGACCTGTGGCTAGAATATAGACTAATAGATGAAGAAGAACTAGAAAGGATGATTCAGAAAACATGAGAGGAGGAATTTAAAGTATTATACCAGGAGGGGACAGCAACTTTATGGCAGGAAATCAGTTGGCTAATAACTCCTCTGGGTAGAAGGTATTCAGTTGCTGATAGCAAAGAAAAAAGATATATTTTACAGTATGCTGCAACTGACTGCACCATTTATATTTATAATAGCACTCATTTAGAAAACTGATTGAAGGCCTTACTGGCCTTCAAATATGAAATTGAGCCAATGCTATACACTCCACCAGTACCACCAAGATGTGCTAAATATGCTGCATCACCTATCTGAACCCTCAGCTCTTGACTGTCATGAAGCACTATAGCCAGCTGAGAAGCTGCCATTCAGATCAGGCAATCCCAAGCATAAGAACCCTTATGACCTATCAGCTTTTACAATCTTTGGACTGGCAAAGAAAGCTGATTACTTGCCAGAACAGGACAGGCCACAGCAACTGATAGAGATGACTCCAAGGCTATCTGGCTAGGATTTATTATACAGGATAGACACATCATATGAAAGAAAGCACCTCTGGAGGGAAGTCCTGTTGCTGATGACAACTCCCTTCACTCATTCTCTGGACCCCCTGCAGAATGAAAATGACCCTCATTCAATAAGTACTCTAATCTGATAGGAGCATTGCCTCAGAATGCTGCTATGCTATAATGCAAATCTGATCTCATATGAACTCTCTGCTCCTTCAAAGGTGCATCAGATAATATTGATTGCTTCTTAATTGACTGTGAACAATACTTCAAAGTGTATACTGCCTACCTAGAGGCTGATATAAACAGGATCATCTTTGCAGCCTTGTACTTCAAAAACAAGACTACACATTGGTGGATCCTAATCACTCTGACTCTGCACTCTACAATCTGACAACACTATTGCTACTTATCCTGGGCTGTCTTCAAGCAGATAGCCTATAATAAATTTATCAATCCAGCTGTCCAAGAAGTACACAAGAATAAGATGAAGGAGTTATGAATGGGTAACAAGATTGCCAGTGAGTACTTCAATGAGTTGGAATGACTAGGAACATTAGCAGGAGTATAGAAAAGTGTTGATGATAATGGGCAAATGGTCAAATACCTCAAGATGGGAGTGTCTCTCTCATACATCAGTATGATCTCTAACATAGAGACTAATATTCTGAAAGACTACAATGCTTAGAAAGCCCAGATCACAGAAATAAACAAGGAGAGGCTGTGACAGAAGGCAGCAAGTGTGGGAATCATGGTTGACCAGAAGAAGCTCTATCAGACAGAGAATGAGAAGAACACCAGCAGAGGATCCTCAGAGAAACCTAGTACTACTGCTATGATGACACCATCTTATACAGCATAGAAGACAGATACTGAAACAATCTACACCAGTAGTGGCAAACTAATAGATATTGACCACCTCAAGAAGGAAGGCAAGTGTTTCAACTGTGGCCAAAAGGGTCACATGTCTAGAGACTGCCTGAAGAAGGAGTGCACAAGAGAAGACATTAGAGTGCAGATAGCTGAATTACAGAAGGAGGCAGATAGACTTGAAGATCCAGGGTCTGACTCTAGAGTTGAAGAGGTAAAAGATGAAGCCAACAAGCGAGTGATTCCACTTGGTTGGCTGAAGAACCTTATAGTGTATCAACAGTAGCTGCAGGTTGGACTCATATGCTCTCTGTAGGTAGAAATATTTATGTGCATTCAAATATACTTCATATTACCTTTGCTACATAACTATCTAAGGAATCACCAAAACAGACTTAACTGCTTAAGGGCCACTGGATGGCTCAAGCCCTTCAACACTGAATAGACTTGGTGAGCCATACAGAAAGAAAAAAAAGAAGAAGCCATAGCCATGCTTAAAGGCTGAGTTCATCAGATCTGAACCAATGAAGCAGATCATGAGCTAGTAGAAGAATTATGAAAGGTAGAGCAGAGAAAGGCCTTAGAATGGCTAGACAAACTTTGAGGACTGAAGAAGTTCATCTGATAGCAGAAGACCCATGGGCAGAATCTTGTGACCAAAGCACAGATCTAGACTCTCACTAATCAGAAGGACTTTGCAGTTATAGCTCTGATTGACAGTGGCTGTATTGAAAGCTCCATCAATTAAGCTTTCATCAACAAGCACTGTCTCTCCACTAAGGCCACTGTGGCCCTAATCTCTGTCTATAATGCTAATGGCACTAAGAATCAAGCTAGATCAATTACAGAGTTCATAGAACTCCACTTAACAATTGGAAATCATTCAGAATGAATTGACCTTGCTGTCACAGAAAGGGCTTTCCTCATCATCATCCTCATTGTCCTCAATCTCACTGCTCTCCTTGGCCTCACTGCTCTCATCAAGGAAGCTCTCTGGCCAATCATAGATGGACTGGATGGGGGCTTTGACAGTAGCTGGTGAACTGATCATTGACTTGGGTACTTGGTCCAGCTTTGTTGCTAGCAGGCCAAGGAGGAGACTGGTTGACAGGTTGGCCAATACTGACTTTAATGTCTCCACAATGGCTGTCATGTGCTTTATGCTCAGAACTAAAGAACTGTTCCTGGAGCATGATTGGCTCATCCAGCACAAATTACTCATTAATTGAAAGACCAGATGAGTTATCTTTGCCCAGTGCTATTGTTGGAAGACACTATTCTTACTCCCTGATACAGACTCCAAGGACAAGTGGGATGAGAAAATAGAGGATGGAGAAACTATCCTCATGATGGACTTCAAAGAAGCCTTATGAATATGGGTGGTTCACCATACCAACAACCTAGCAGCCAGAGCTAATACAGGAAAGAAAGAAAGGACATTCAAAGAAATGGTTTCTGAATGGGCCCAAGATTACCATGACCTTTTCACCAAAGAAAATTTCAATGAACTCTCTGCCTCCAAACTCTGAGACCATGCAATTGAGTTAGTATCAAATGCCAGTGCTAACTTAGACTGCAAAACATACTCCTTAGGATACTTTGAATAGCAGGAACTTGACAAGTTTCTAGAGGAAAACCTCTCAAGCAGATAGATCCAACTATCAAAGTCTCTGATGGCATTGCCATTCTTCTTCATCAAAAAGAATAATGGCAAACTCTGACCAGTACAAGATTATTGATGCCTCAACAAGATGACAATCAAGAATTGGTATCCACTCTCTCTTATCTTAGAGTTAATAGACAAACTCCACAGAGCTCAATTCTACACTAAACTTGATATCTGATGGGAGTACAACAACATGAGGATCAAGGAGAGAGATGAATAGAAGGTGGCATTCTGAACTAACCAAGGACTATTTGAGCTCATAATTATGTTCTTCAGATTAACTAATTCACCAGTGACCTTCCAGTAGATGATAAACAACATCTTCAAGGACCTTATCGCCACTGAGAAGGTAATGATTTATCCAGACAACATCTTTATAATGTCAAGAGACAGGAAGAAGCACTGATGACTCATATGACAAGTACTTGAGCTGATGAGAAAGAATAAGTTATTCCTCAAAGCTGAGAAATGTGAGTTTGAGGTGTTGGAGATAGAATATCTAGGAGTTATTATCAGTGAAGAAAGCACTTGAATGGATCTGATCAAAGTAGTCAGAGTAACAGAATGGCTAGAGCTGACCAAGAAGAAGAAATTACAATCCTTCCTCAGCTTCACAAACTTTTATTGCTGGTTCATATAGGACTACAGCAAGATCATATAACTCATGATCCAACTCACTGGGAACACACCCTGGATATGGGGATTGTCCCAACAGTTGGTGTTCAATAAGCTCAAATGATGATTGGCAGAGAATGTGGCCTTGGCAGTCTCTGACCAGGAAGAGAAATTCCAAGTCAAGGCAGATTCTAGTAAGGGAGCAATAGAGATCATATTATTACAAAAGCAGAACAGAAAGTGGAGACATGTTGCATTTCTTTCAAAGGCATTGACAACAATGGAGAGAAACTATAAAATCTATGATAAGAAGCTCCTAGCCATCATGCTCACATTAGTGGAATGGTGACACTACCTCATTGGAGCCACCCAAGTTTTTGAAGTATAGACTAACCACCAAAATCTCTGATACTTCTAACTTTTCCAGAAACTTAACTGCCAACAAGCCCAATGGGTGATGGAATTATCTGAATAACAGTATACACTCTATCACAAAGTGGGCACCACAAATAAGAAGGTAGATTTGCTTAGCCAGAGAGCTGACCATGATCAAGAGGAGGAGGATAATGAGAGAGTAATGTTGCTCAAGCCAGAACACTTCTAAGCTATGGTAATGCTGACAGAGGAGGAGATACATGATAAGATTCATAGTACTATGTGCTAACCCAATCTGTGAGATCAGGGAATTGCAACATCCCTAAACTACAAATACAGCATCTCTTGAAATAATGACCTTCTCTTCTATGATGGATGACTTTATATCTCTTGTGATCAATCACTACAGAGAGAGATCATAGTGATGAGCCATGACCATGTGATGGCTGAACACCTGGAGATAGCTAAAACAAAGGAGTTGGTATTGAGGGAGTATTAGTGGCCTAAGATGGCAAAGGATATTGAGGAGTACATCAAAAGATGTGAGATATGTCAAAGAGCCAAGTCCTTAACTCAGACTCACACCATGTCACTACATCCAAATGAAGTACTGACACAATCATAGACTCATATCTTGGTTGATATGATTATAGGACTCTCAGACTGTAACAGCTATGATGCAATTATTATCATCATTGATCAGTTCTCTAAAGTGATTATTCCAATTGCATGCTCAATAGAATTATTCTTGGAAGAGTGGGCAAATATACTCTGTAATGAAGTTTATGCCAAGTATGGCATGCCTCAAGTTGTCATCTTGGATCAGAGATCATAATTCATCTTGAAATTTATAGACAACTTATACCAACTGCTCAATATCTGCAGCAATGTCTCCACAGTCTATTATCTATAAACAGATAGCCAGACAGAACATGTCAATCAGGAGATTGAAAAATACTTTTGCATGTTCATCAATTATCGACAAGATGATTGGACTGAATGGCTGGCACTTGCAGCCTTTCAACATAACAACTGCATCTATTCTACTATCAGCAAAACTCTTTTCTTTGTCAATCATGGCTAACACTCAAACATAGCCAAAACCACACACTCCCATATGACCACTCTAGCTTCTACTGACTTTGCCATGAATATGGCAAAGATTCATCTCAAAACAGAAACTGTGCTCCAAAAAACAGCTGATGCCATGAAAATACAGTATGATAAATACTGACAACTGGCACATTTATATCAAGTCAATAATAAAGTCTGGCTTGACACAACTAACCTTCATCTCTCATGCCTGAAGTGAAAACTTGATGATATACTAGCCTTTTTATAATCACTGCAAAAGTAGGCACCTCCACCTATAAACTTCAACTCTCACTGCACTGGCAAATCTATAACATGTTCAATGAAATTTTCCTAACACTATTCATTGCCCCTGCCTTTCTAAACCAACAATGACTGCTGCCATTTTCACCTGACCTAATCAATAAAGAAGAACATTATGAATTCAATCAGATATTAAATCACAAGACTCAATGCATAAAGGCACATAGTGGAGGCATGAAAACAACTGTTGACTATTTTGTCAGCTGAAAGAGATACAGGCTTGAATTGAACCAATGAGTAAATGAATGTCACATGAATGCAGACAATACTATACATGATTATAAACTATCCTTAAATTAAGCTATCAGGATGATAGTCTTAAAGAGGGGGTAATATTATGATTTTTCCACTTTTACTCTTATTTTCACAGTATTAACCCCTATTTATGCTTAGTCAAGATGCCTATACCAGTGCTTAGAACCATGGGACAGACTTGGTCAGCATAATCAGCCATTGTCTCTTGACTCATAGTGATACTCTGACAATAGCATAACAGACCTCTTGTAGATAACATCAACTTGCTAGGACAATGAGTACTATAGCACAGACACTCACAATTAGTAGCAGTATATTTAGCAACAGAACTAGAGATATATAAGTAGCATAGACAGTGCTATATATTTCTAGTCTCAAACTATCCTTTATCATATCTATTTACTTGAGTCTACTTGCATAGACCTTGAGATATAACATTCACATATATCACATATTTTGACTTAGGCATGATTATACAAAAGCAATACAGTGCCTATTTACCACATGATATTAGACACATGTCACTTGGCCCTACCACAGGCTTAAGAATAAGATTTATGCTTTCTCTCTGCTATTGATTTCCACAGAGATGTCATTGGTTCTGTTCAAGGAATACTTTTATTCTGTGAAGGTCTTGGCTGGTATTTTGTCCTCCTCTCTTCAGATGTACAACTTTTTGCCTTCAAATGGCTGTCTGTCCTATTTGAAAGATAACTTTCAGATTTGAATATAGTCTGATTTGTCAAACAACAGTCATTCCAGTGGAGTGAAGTTGACCACTACTAACAAGCTCTAGATTGCTCAGTACTTGGTGATAAGTTTTTTGGCATGAGGGAGATCTTTTTCAGCATATCAGCAGTTTTCTTTATTGTCATATCCTTTGAAATAGACTAAAAACCACTGTTTTTGGTAATAGAGTTTATCATTGAGAATGACATCAATTTTATATTTATTCTCATCATCAACTACCACTGGTTTGAGTGGTAGTAGGTTCTGCTGATTGAAAAACTCAGCCAGTTGGAATGGCTTGAGTAGAGTTTCATTGAAGACTGGATGAATTTTTCAGATCTTTAAGATGAATAATTTATATGCTCTATTGCCTACTTTCTTTGTGATCTTGAAGAAGCCTCTATATTTGTCATCCAACTTCTTTATTGTTTTGTCAGTTTTCAGGTTTTTCATGTCTAACATGACTTGGTCACCTGATCAGTACTCTTTGGTCAGTGATTTCTTCTTATCATACTGTTTTTTTATTAAGTTGGCAGCTTTGTTAAGTGCATGTTCAGCTTCATCATGAATTTTCTTTATATCAGCAATAAAGTCTTTTGTCCAGGGTATTTGACTGTTCCTTTGTGAGGGATTCATCTCAGTATTAAGATGTACACCAGTATTTATAAAGAACAGGCTGAAACTCATCACTAAATTTTCTTGATTGTTGTGGGCAAATCTGCCAGAGGTAGCCACTCTACTCAGTCATCCTGTCTGTGATTGATGAATATCCATAGATATTTTTCAATCTCCTGGTTAACTCTTTCTGTCTGCTGATTGGTCTGCAGATAGTATGCTGTAGATAGATTCCCCATGATGCTGAGCAACTTGTATAGTTCTTTTATGAACTGAAAAATAAACTGTGGATTATAGTCTGAGATGATTTTATCTAAGAGTCTATAGTGCATATATATATGATCTTGAAGAAGGGATGCCCAACCTTCAATGTTTAGATTCATATTGGTTGTGATCAGAATGAGTTCTTTGGAAAATCAGTCTGCTACTGCCAGGATGGCATCATGCCTTTTGGACTTGGAGAGTAAGCCAATCATGTCTATAGAAATCACCTTCTATTTCTCTGAAGAAATTTCATTAGAGTGTAGTGGTGCTGCTTGCTTCTGAGTGTTTGCCTTGGTTCACTGACACATTTCATATCTCTTGATATATACTTCTACTGACTGTTTGAGATTAGGCCATCAGTAATTGCAAGTGATCAGTTTTTGGATTTTTGTGATCTTTGGATGTCTCACAGTTGTTAAGCCCAAGCAACATGTGATCTAAACACATGATAAACAGATGCTGTATCACCTTTATACAGTCATATCTGAGTTCACTATATGTGTTCATATAGCTTTGTGTCTCAAGGCCATTATAATAAATTAGGCTCAAAATAGAATAGTAGATGAATAAACTTTAGCTCAAAGCTGGAGTTTACCAGTGAGAGCTATTCTACTTATATACATGTTTGTTGAGATAAATATACTACTGCTACTTATTGTGTCTGTCCAAGTTATTGTGCTTGTTGTTCTTAAGCATTATTACTATCTACAAAAGGGCTGTTGTGCATTGTCATATCAAAAGACAATGACAGATCCAGCTGTTGTACTGACTAAGCTAATCCCATAGTTCTAAGTGCTGGTCTAGGCACTCTGGCTAAGCATAAATAGGGGTTAATATGAGAGAAAGATGGAAAAATTATAACATTACCCTCTCCTTAAGACCATCATCCTGATGGCTTAATTTAGAGATAATTTATAGTCATGTATAGTGTTGTCAGTATTCATTTATTTTTTGTTGACCTATTGATTAGATTTGAGGCTATAGCCCTTCCAACTAACTAAGTAGTTGACTGTAGTTGTTGACCCTCCACTTCAAGCATGGAGTTTTTGAAGTCAGTGATTTAATATTTGATCAATTTTATAATGTTCTTCATCATCAATCAGGTTGGGAGACAGAGGTGGCAGTCATTTTTGATTTGGGAATGTGGAGACAATAAAGAGTGTGAGTAAAGATTCATTGAATGTGTCATGAATCTTCCAGTTTGGTGGGAAGCAAAGTTTATAGGCAGAGGCACTGACTTTAACAATGATTAGGAAGAGGCTGATGCATTTATTGGAGAGTTTCTGTTTGGGACAGAGAAGATGAAGGTTGGAGGTATCCAACCAAACTTTGTCATTGATGCTATAGGTGTGTATCAGATTGTGGTGTTTATCAAATTGTTTTTTCATGGAAACTGTCACTTTTTCAAGAGCAGTTTTGGTCTTAGCATAAATCTTAGTCATTTTGTGGGTGAAGTCATGAGAGGCAGGCATAGATATTGTTGCTTGTTTCATTTGTGAGATGTTAGGGTGTTATCCAAAGTTGATGAAGAATGGTCTTTTCCCAGTGTCAGAGTGAACATGGTTATTATGTTGAAAAGTCACAAGCATAAGCTATTCTATCCAGTCATCCTATCAGTAGTTAATAAAGAGTCAAAGATATTTTTTGATCTCTTGATTAACTTGTTCTGTTTGTCCATCTATTTGAGAATGATATGTGGTTGAAGTATTTTGCCAAATATTAAGGAGGCAGTATAGGTTGTCAAGAAACTTAGAGATAAACTGTGGTCCTCAGTCTGAGATAACTACTTGAGGCATCCTGTATTTAGTATATACTTCATCATGTAGGATCTTTGCCCATCCTTCTGAAGTTAACTCCATCAAGCATGCAATTGGAATAATCACCTTAGAGAACTGATTGATAATGACAATGATTGCATTGTATTCATTATATTTTGGTAATCTGATCACTATATCCACTAAAATGTGAGTCCAGAATGAATTAAAAACCTCATTTGGGTGGAGTGGTGCTGTCTGGGGTTGAGTTAATGACTTGCCCTGTTGGCACATTTTATATCTCTTTATGTATCATTCTATATCTTGGCTTATTTTTGGCCACCAGTATTCCTGTAAGACCAATTATTTGGTCTTAGCTATTCTGGAATGTCTTGCAGTTGCATAGTCATAGCAGGTGGCAATAATTTCACCACAAAGTTGCTGATTCCTTAGAATGTAGATCCATCTATCATAACAGATCATTCCTCTCTCCTTCATCATTTTCTATTCATGATTTAATAATGAGACTACATGTTGGTCCCATTTCTTGTTGTTTCACATCACACTCTTGATTCACTTGTGAATCTCCTCTTCTGTTGGCATTATTATTGCCTGAAAGTGTTTGAGTTTTAGTAGTACCACTCCTTTATTATCATTCTTGCCTTAGTCATAGTCAGCATATCAGCTGAGAAGGTTGACTTTCTTGTTGGCTATTCTGAGCTTGTAGTGTAACATATATTCATATTGAGAGAGCTCTGTAATCCAGCAGACTTGCCAACAATTAAGCTTCTGCAGGAAACAGAAGTATTGGAGGTTCTGATAATCCATCCATACTTTGAAGGATTGGGTTGTGCTAATGAGATAATGCCACTATTCTTCTAGAGTGAGCATTATGGCTAGAAATTCCTTGTCATAGATCTTATAGTTTCACTCAGTAATAGTGAGCACCTTAGAGAGGAAGACTATAGACCACCATTTCTCATCCTGTTTCTGTGAGAGTGTCACACTAATTGCTCCCTCACTTGAGTTGGCTTCTACTCAAAATCTCCCTTCCTGCATCAGAATGGCTAAGACTACATCCTTGGCAAGTTGTTGCTTCAGATTGTCAAATGTCTGTTGCTGAGAGAGTCTCCAATTTCATGGAGTATTCTCTGTTAGCTGCATTATAGGCCTGATGATCTTGCTGTAGTCTCAAATGAATCAGCAATAGAAGTTGGTGAATTCTAAGAAGAATTAGAGTTCCTTCTTTTTTGTTGAGATTAGCTATTTGGTTACTCTGGCTACTTTGATAGGGTCCATCTAGATGCTTCTTTCACTGATTATTACCTCCAGGTATTCTGTTTTCAGCACTTCAAACTCATATTTCTCTGCTTTGAGAAAGAGTTTGTGTTTTCTCATAAGCTTGAGTACTTGGCAGACTAGTCATCAGTGTTCTGTATGTTCTTTTGATATGATAAGGATGTTATCTAGGTAGATGGTGATCTTTCCAGTAGTAATGAGATTTTTGAATATATTGTTCATCATCCACTGGAAGGTTGCAGGAGAGTTAGTAAGCCTGAAGAACATTACCATGAGCTCAAAGAGTCCTCAATTAGTTTGAAAGGCCACTTTCTATTTGTCACCCTCTTTAATACATACATTGTTGTATCCTCATTGGACATCTAATTTAGTGTAGTATTTGGTGCTTCTGAGCTTGTCTATTAGTTCTGAGATTAAGAGAAGTAGATAACAATTCTTGATCATTATTTCATTCAACTTCTGATAATTCTGCACAGACTGAAGCTTGCTATTCTTCTTTTTGATGAAAAAGAATGATAAAGCCATCAGAGACTTTGATGGTCAGATCTGCCTGCTGGAGAGGTTTTTGTTCAAGAACTTATCTAGTTCTTGTTGCTTATAATTTCTGAGGAGATATGTTTTACAATCAAGATTCACATTGGCATTCAGAATTGTTATAATTTTTTCTCATTTTCATCTTTTATTTGAGAGATTGACCTCTATCTTTGCTTAGTCAGAGTGCTTAGACTAGTGTTTAGGACCATGGGATGGGCTTAGTCAGCACAACAATGCCCAGTTGGTCATTGTCCTTCAACATGATAGTAACTGCTCAACAACAGACAATACCCTTTTATAGGTAGCTTAATGACACTGGACAAAATGCTCTATAATGCCAGGATGCACAATTAGATAGTTATATCTTTAGATGGATGACAACTAGTATATAAGTAGTGTAGCTCTTACTGTAGTATCCTCAGCTTTGAGCTAAAGTTTATTCTTCTACTATCTTATCTTGAGTCAATCTAAAGGCCTTATGATATAGAGCCATATAACACATCAAGTGAACTCTGACATTATTGTCTGAAGTGCAAGACAGTGTCAGTTTATCACATGTTTAGGTCATATGTCATTTGGGCTTAACAATTAGCTTGAAGCTTCTAGCTTTCTTTTTTCAAGCCCAATTATGCTGAGAAACCAAATGCTTCTCTCGATCAACCTATCAGATTCAAATTTCACCCATGAGTTCTTTGAACTCCTTGCTTCCATCATCAGAACACTTTGAGGATTATTGGTGATCATACAGCTGTGCTATAGACATCAATCAATCACTGCCCAGGCCATTAGACATTATCAAGAATTTCAGCACATTTAACATATCTTATGCAATGTCACTCCTGACCTCTCTTTTCATGACATCCCTCCCTCTGCCAGACAGTCCTTTCAGCCTATGGAAGGAACCATACCTGAAGTCAACCCTGGGGACATGCATTTGCAGCATCCTCAGAAAGAAAAAGAATATTGATATCCACCCTGACCTTCAATAGCTATCATCTAAAACAATAACAACCCTTAGACTATAGGGTTTTGAAGACCACAATCTGACATATCTATCCTGTACATTGAGCACACAGATATCCCCAGCCATGTCCATTCAATGAGAGGCTCTCCCTCAATTGCATCCTCTGAGCCTGACATTGGATATCATGCCAGAGACTCTCTTGATGCCCCTGGGGTGGCTCAAGGGAATAGAAGTCCCCCATCCAACAGCAACTATAGATCACTATATGCAACACCTACAGGCAGCAGAGAGAATTTTCTCACTGAGCTACACATCAAAAACCAGAGCACTGACAGTGAGAGGAACAGAACAGGCATCATTAGAACTGATGATGTATATTTTGCAGATAACAGCGACAAGTGAAGATATTGGAGGAATGCTGTATTTGAAGTTGAGTGAATAAAGTGATGCTAGAGATGCCATGAGGCTCACAGAGCAAGAAGTGTATGAGTGACACTGGATATACTATAACTAGCTGAGCCCATCAATCTGGTTCTTCTCTCAGAGGATGAAGTATGACATACTGACTCTCTTGCTGAGTACATCCAGGAGCAGGCACACATTGAGTATGAGGCTGCTAGGGAGAACACTCTCTTTAGACAGTACTTCTGAGTACAAGAAAGGCATGACTGGAGGAGATGCTCAGAGAGCTCTAGAACCTCTATTATTGATTACACTCTCATCAATTCCTCTACTCTATTTCAGGAGCCCAATACTCTCACTATATCTGAGCCTGACCCATGGGCAGTACTCTTCAAAGGTGTTATCCATGTAGATGACATCTACTGACAAGCACCACTTGATCTTGATAATGACCACCCATTATCTTATGGGACTGACTCAATTGCTGAGACTGATGATATTCTAAGCTGAGACAGAGATCTACCAAGTGTCAGTGGAGACTTTGGAGGCAATGAAGAAAGCATTGATCCCACTGGAGACTTTAAGTGAGTCTTAGACAGATGCATCATATCCCTCTTCTTCTGACTCTGCTTCTATCAAAACTTCCACTGATATCACAGAGCAGTGGTGGCAGAAGCAGCAAGGAATGAGATTCTTGAGGAGCAGCAAAGAAGGTGAGAGCCTTCTCCTTGCCTCAGATCTAGTGATGCTAGACCCAGCACTCAGCAGCAGCAGTCAGCCTGACTCAGACATCTATGACCCACAAGAAGGCAGTTCTCTTGCTAAGGAGGATAAGAGTGAGATGGATGAGAAGGACAAGAAGGATAAGGAGAATAAGAATTCCCTCTCTGAGTGGGAGAGTGTATTCATAAAGCAACTGACAGAAGAAGAGTTAGCAAAGAAGGCACAGGAGGAGCACCAGAGTGAATTTCTATGGCTGTATCAGGAAAGAGCAGCTAAGCTATAGAGAGATGACATCTGGTTGGTGTTGCCCATGGGCTTAAGGTATACTACTGCCAACCAAGTTGAGCATATGAATATTATTCAATATGTGGCCACTGAGCAGGCCATTTCTATTTACAATAAAAGATATTTAAGACATCAACTAGCACTGCTACCTGTTAGAAACATGCCAATCAGTTGGGCTTGAGTGCACATATGGAGACTGGCAGAATACATGGGTATCAACAAAGCTATTGGCAATGTCCCCCTTGAGTCAGGCCCAAGGATTTAGATGAACAGAATGGAGTTCTGTTGGCAGAATGAAGGGTATCCTTTGGAGTGGAGTCCATTGAATGAGATAGAGGGGAGTTGAAGTGAGCATGAAGTGTGAATGGCTATCCAAGTTGATATTCAAACTGAGTAGTTATGATGATATACATGGCTTTATATACTAATGGTAGCTAATTCTGAGTTGGGTTCCATTGGGTTCCGGTGTCAATATTCACTACTGAGTTTGGGGTCTAGATATTACAATGTGAAATATGGATGTGAAATGATAATGGTGAAATGAAATTAATAGATAATGGGAAGTGGCCAGAGTCCAATGGGTAGCATGATTGAATTTATGGTTGGTTGAGGTGACATAGAGGCTAATGGCATGCACATAATAGTATCTCTCCATTAGTGTTCTTGCCTTCAAGAGTGTAGATTCTGATAGCCAGTGGGGCCATCTGAAAGATTGTTAGTGGCTGTGGGAGTTTTTGCAGCTTGATCTAATACCACCACCATCACTTAATTGAGACTATGTTATTGCTCACCATGTATTGCTCATGCACTCTCAATCCTCTGGTGAGAGAATCCACCCCTGATGGCTCTGAAGAGGCCAAGGAATTGTTCTGTCTGAAATAGCAAGCCATGGAGGAAGAATATGCAGAGGCTGTAGAGAGCTATTTGGAATGGCAAGGGGAGCAGGAGCAGGAGAAAAAGATCTAGACAGACCATGTGGCCTGAGAGGTGCAGAAAAGAGAGCAGAAGGAGAAATTAGAGAGGAAGAGAGAGGAGGTCCAGCAGGCCATGAAGAGACAGACTAAGAAAGTGGAGGAGGTGTTGAGAGAGGCAGCTCAGAGAGAGGCTGAGGAGAGAGAGGCCATGGAGGCTAAGTGAGGGCTTCAGTCTCAGAGGTAGGGCAGGAGAGGATAGTTACAGAGGATAGATTGCAGATGATCCCCACAGAGGCCATTGATTTTTGGCTGCATCAAGTGCTGGCAGAATAGTTTGGTCCTAGCTCCAGTCTTTGCTTCAAGAAGGTGACTGGCTATATGCCTTCAGAGTCTGATAGTAAGCAGGATAAGGGGACTGAGGGAGATAATGAGTTGAAAGAATCCAAGGGAACCCTGAAGAGAAGAAAGAGAGTGCAAGAGAGGAAGAGGAAGGTGGCAGGTCCAGTGGAGAAGGGCCATAAATGCAAGTTTAAGTTGAGGAGCATAGTGGATGGCAGTGAGACAGAGGTGATTGCTAGTCCCAAGAAGTGAGTGAAGTTGGAAGTAGTGGGGCTAGTGAAGGGTGAAAAGTTGTTGGGTGGTGAAAGTAAGTGTCTTGGTTTTCTTGCATGGTTTGACTTAGCCTTTGTTCTCAGGAAGCTGTATATACTGTTGCTAAGATAGTGCCCATTGTTATACATGCCTGGCCACCAAAGGTGCCAGGCATGGGCAGACTTACACACATTGCAAGATTAAGAAGACTGTCTGTTTATTCAACTGAGGTATCACTACAAGCAAGGTGATTAGTACTGTGGAGGTCTCTGCTGGTCTCCACCAACTTTCAAAATTGATATGCAAGTTGATATATCACATGGATGAGTTGGTGGATGAGGTGGCAGATGTTTGTGGTACTGTGACAGGTCTTTAAGATGACTATGGTTCCAATAATATGTTGTCTTCTTTGGAGCTGTTTTCAGAGTCTGAGATGGAGGCCTGGAAGAAGACCTGACTGATTTTCAAGGATGGGAGAAATTAGGAGATGGAGGATCTTTGGGAGGTAATGTTGAAGAGGCTGCATGAGGATATAGAGGAGTTGAAGGAGAGGAGAGAGTTTGAGTTCTGATGCAGGCCCATCAGATTCTGCTTCTTTGTAAAAAATATTTTGTATAAAATGTATATAGAAAAGGGCATTGGATGTTGGTAGTGGACAAAAATGTAAATGCAAGATTTTTGACTTTGAAAGTATAGAAAAGGTGATTGAATAGTGGTAATTAGTGGTTAGAATTGAAATAGTAAGATGAGGCACCAGTGGTATCTAGAGTAGTATTATATTAGAAATAGGATGTTTGAATGACTTTGGACAAGGGTTCTGGTTTGTCTGAGTATCAATGATGGAAGTCTTTAATGAATTCATCAGCAGAGAACTTGGAGGCTGGTAACTAAGCAAATTCTTCATTGGTATCTTTGTAGCCTAGCCATGGGATCTTGTACAGCAGTGGGTAGCAGAACTGGTGGTCCAGTTTAGAGTTGAGGATTTGAGCTATTTCAAAATATTCTTTTCCATTGACTTTAACTGGAGGTGGCAGTGGTTGGATTTGGTTAGGGATGGTGTTTTCTTCTACAGATTCTAATTGTGACACATGGAAGACTGAGTGAATGGATCAGAGATCTGGCAGAAGCCTCAGCATGAAGGAGTGGGAACTCAGTTGGGCTATAATTTCAAAAGGGCTAAGGTATTTCTCTGAGAATTTTTTGGTCAGACAGATGGTTCTGATATGTTTGGAACTGAGGTAGATCTTATCACCCACTGTGAACAGAGGCATTAGAATCTGATGCTTATCCACTTGGGTCTTGTAGCAAGCCTGAGCCTTAGAGATTTTATCTTTTAATATTTGATGGTGTTCATCAAGGTCGACTGCAAAGTCTCAGGCCTGAGCAGAGGCAATGTCTCTTTCAGGGTGAATGATGATGTTAGGATGGTAATCCTTGTTGGCAAAAAATGAGGAAATTCCAGTGGATGCATTAGGAGCATTGTTGTATGTGAACTCAGCAATAGATAGGAGGGTGTTTCAGTTGTCCTGTTGGTAGGAGCAGTAGATACAGAGATACTGTTCTAGAGTTTGATTTGCCTGTTCATTTTGTCTGTTGGCCTCCAGATGGTAACCAGAAGTAAGGTGGAGTTTCATGTCAAGAGCTATGACTAAAGTATGAGTAAATTGGAAAATGAATTTGGAGCTATGATCCAAGGTGATATGACTGGGTATCCTATGTTTGGAGAACACATGGATAAGGAAAAGTTGGGTGAGCTTCATAGAGTTAATGGTATCATGAGTGGGGATGAAGATGACTTGCTTGCTAGCTCAGTCTATGACTATTAAGATAGCAGTAAATCTATTAGAGTCCAGTAGTTGTTTAATGAAATCTATGGAAATAGAATCCCATAGCCATTTGGAGATCAGTAGAGGTTTGAGTAACCTATAGGGGTAGTGTCTAGGTATCTTATTGCATTTACAAACTGTGCAGGACTTAATGTAGTGTTGAACATATTTGTGCATTTTTGGCTAGATGTAATTTCACTGAATGAGCTCTAATGTCTGGTTTTGATCAAAATAGCCTGCCAAGATATAGTCATGATTGTTCTGTAGTATATAGAGATAGAGATCTCTGGACTCTTGGACATAGATGCACTCTTCAAAGTGGAGAATATCTGATTGATCAATAGACCACTGAGAGAGAAAGGATTCTGAAGTGGCCTTAGCCTAACAGAGACCATCAGAGAATGTAGAGTCAGAAGATTGTGCTTGTTTGATATCAATGTGGAGCTTGTCAATGTCCATAATGGCACTGGCTCAGAGAGTAGAGCCTTCAAGGCAGATTGCATGGAGTGACACAGAAAGTTGTTCTTGGGTGAACACTGATTGGAAATTGTGGAGATTAACTTGAGCATATTGGCTATTCCTTTCTTTAGAGTAGATATCCCATTATCTAGTAAGTGCATCTGATTTCTCACCAAGTTTTCCAGGTTGAAACTGGATTACTAGGTTGAACTGAGATAGGTATTCAGACCAGCAGACTTGTCTGTGGGTTAGAATCTTAGTGGTGGTAAAGTATTCAAGATTCTTGTAGTCTGTTATGACATCAATAGAGTCTGCAGAGCCTTCAAGATAGTGCTGCCAATGTTTAAAAGCTTCAAAAATGGCCAGGAGCTCCTTATCATGGGTGTCATAGTTGAGTTTGGCATTGTAGAGGCTCCAGGAGCAGAAAGCAATCAGATGAATTTTGCCATCTTCAAGATAGATAGAGAGGATAGCTGCAATGGCATAATCAGAGGCATCAGTTTCCACCACTATCTTTTGATCAGGAACCCAGTGAGTAAGAATGGAAGCATGTGTAAAGGCCTGTTTCAAATCATTGAAAGCAGCCAAGCATTTGTTGTCAAATTTTCATAGAGTTCTCTTGCAGGTGAATTGTATAAGAGGGATGACAATGTTGCTATATCCATGTATGAAGCAATAGTAGAAGTTGGTGAAGCCAAGGAAGGATTGGATGTCCTTGACTTTTTGCAGCACTGGCCAGTCAACAATGGTCTTGATCTTTTCTGCAGACATGCGAAGTCCTTTAGGTGATAGGATGTAGCCTAGGTACTCCATGGAGTCTCAGTTGAATTCACATTTGGAACCTTTGCAGTAGAGTCTATTAGCT
Organism: Guyanagaster necrorhizus; assembly: GCF_019112545.1. Lineage (NCBI taxonomy): Eukaryota > Fungi > Basidiomycota > Agaricomycetes > Agaricales > Physalacriaceae > Guyanagaster > Guyanagaster necrorhizus. The sequence goes on along the minus strand of NW_025064889.1, from coordinate 632,693 downwards.
CTAAGCCTGCATAAGACCTCACAAACATGTTTCTGGTGATCTTCTGGGTTGTCAGAATATATGAGAATGTTGTTGAGATAGATTACTACTGATATATTGAGCATGTCAGAGAATATATTGTTTACAAATCATTGGAATGCTGCTGGAGCATTTGTGAGACCAAAAGGCATGACATGCCATTCAAAGGAACTGTAATGGATCTGGAAGACTGTTTTTCATTCATCTCCCTTAGCTATGCAAATGAGATAGTAGGCATGTTGAAGGTTAAGCTTGATGTAGATGTGCATAGAGTGGGCAGAGTCAAGGAGATCAGAAATAAGAGAAAGAGAGTAGCAATCCTTCTTGGAGATTTTGTTTAGGCCATGGTAGTTGATGCAAAGTTGGAGTTCACTAGTCTTCTTCTTGACAAATTGGACCAGAGCCTTATATGAAGAGCAGGATGGGGTAATGAACCTATTGTGCAGGTTATTATCAATAAACTCTTGTAGGGCCTTGAGTTCAGATTCTGAGAGGGAATAAATGGGTCCAAGTGGTGGAGATATTCCTTCCTCAAGGTTGATTTTGAGAACATATGGCCTGTGTTCAGATAGCTTTTCAGAGAGAGTATTGCTGAAGACATCTGTAAAATTGTGATACTCTACTGACACTGATGAAAGATCTGCTAGTTCCACAAATGTGGCTTTGGCTCTAATATTAGGCAAGGAAGGCTGCAGTGTGAACTGCTGAGCATCTTTTTCTGCACTGGCTTGAACAAATGCAGCAGTGGATATGATAGAGATCTTTGGATGTGCTTTCATAGTAAAAGACTCTGAAGAGGGATAGGAATAGATGTGTTCATATGGAAACTGAGCCTATCAGCTATCTGCAGGGGATTTGGAATGGGGCGAAGCCCCAGAGGTTGAACTGATTGAGTCTGATGGGCACAGAAGTCTTGGAATTGAGCTGAAGGGCTCAGAGAGAGATGGACTGTTGTTCTTTGGGCATAAAAGTCCTGAGAATGTGGTGGAGGCCATAGAATTGGTTGGAATGAGATCCTGATAGCTTGAGTAGAAAATAATACTATTCTCAGCCCAGTCAATCAGTGGATTGTAATGGAAGAGTCAGTTGTATCCTAAGACAAGATTGCAAGATGTTATGATTTTCTCTATTTTCTTTTCTTTTTCCTTGGAAATGACTCCTATCTCTGCTTAGTCAGGGTGCTTAGGCTAGCGTTTAGGACCATGGGAAAGCTTGGTCAGCAACCCAGTTGGTCATTGTCTTATTGTACGGCTGTGCACTGTGAAAGGAGAGACAATGCTCCTTTTGTCTCTAAACTGTGGTGCAGCAGTAACAGCATAACAGCAGGACAACAGCTTTTGTGGAGAGCCTGGCAACAGCAGGGGTAACAGCTCTACAGCAGACAATATCTTTTGTGAATGTTTATTTATAGCATGATAACAGAACAGTATTTAAGTAGTGTAGCTCTCGCTGTAATACCCCAGCTTTGAGCTAAAGTTTATTCTTCACCATTCTATCTCGAGTGACTTGCAATGCCTTGACCACACACTTCTATTAATACATCAGTGAACTCAGTCAGTCTAATCCAAAGTGTGAGGTTCTGAACTATTTATCATGTGTTGATAGTCATATGGAGTTTGGGCTTAACAATTAGCTCAAAGCTTCTTGCTTCCCTTTCTCAGGCCCAACCATGCTGAGAAACTGAATGCCTCCTGCTTTAAATCCATCCGATCCAAACTTTACTCATGAGTTCTTCGAACTCTTGGCTTCTATCATTGGAACCTTGATTGGTTTATTGGTGATCATACAGCTGTGCCATAGACACCAATCCATTACTGCCTGGGCCATTTGACACTACCAAGAATTCCAGCGTATCTGCAGAATCCTCCAAAATGTCATGCCAGACCTCCTCCTCCATGACATCTCTGCCTCTGTCCAAAACTCTGTCCGACACCCCAAAGAAACAGAACTCGAAGACGAGCCTAGAGGCTCAACTGAAGAGCATTCTAGGAAAGAGGAGCAGCAGCAGCGGCAACACAAGTACCCCCCAAGACCCCCATCAGCAATTGTCCAAGACCCTGAAAACCCTTGGGCTACAGGATTTCGATGACCTCGACCCAACACCCTCATTCCCTCCCCTGAGCGCAGCATCTCTGTGTCAAGAACAACCGTTGCCCAGTCTGGAATTGGGCATCATGCTAGAGACTCCTTGGATGCCATTCGGATAGCTCCAAACACCAGAAATACTGATAGGCACCAACCCTGACATGCCTTGTCAACAAGAAGCAGTGGAAGGGGAACAAGAGTCAGTAGTCCTGACCTCTTCTTTGATGACATCAACAGGGACAAGATCCAATACTGGCAAGCAGCGTCAAGAGTGGCCAGCAGACTGGAACAGAGAGGAGCCTCATGCCTATCAAGGCATGATCCAGTGGTACCAAACCCAATATGACCAACCCCCCAGTCCCTTGTCAAGTTCCTCGACAGACAAACAAGGATCTATACCCTGGCTGGCACTACCACAATTGGCACTACCTACTCTCTGTTCCAGGAACCTGCCACTCCTGACAGTGAGCCCGATCCCTGGACCAGGCCAACTGCCAGAGTCATTCATGCTGACGACTACCACCATGGGGAGCCGACACTCCTCGATGATAACCACCCATTATCATATGGGACAGACACCATCACTGAAACTGACAATATCCCTGTCCAGAGAGATAGGATACCATCAGACTGGAGAACAATCGGGGGCGACGATGAGCATATTGACCCCACCAGAGACCTCAAAAGGGTCCTCAATGGGCCAATCACCACCCTCTTCCTTTGCCTCCGGTTCTACAGAAACTTCTGCTGGTATCGCAGAGCAGTGGTGCTGCCAGCAGAAGGAGAAGAGGAGCAGCCCGATTGGGAGCCTACTCCTTGACCCAGACCTGACGACGCTGAGTCAAGTGCTCAGCCTTGACCTACTCGCCCCAGAAACCTTTGGCCAGCAAGACAGTTTCCTCCTCAAGGGGACCACCAACAAGGGAGCCAAAGGGAATGACGAGGCCAAGGAGGAGGACTAAGGCAGCTGGGTGGTGGATCCCATCCTTGAGTGGGGAAGTATCATCAGCATGACCATGCACCAAGAACAGGAGAGGAAATGATAGGAATGAGAGGCATGGAAAGAAGAATTCATTCAGTTATACCAAGAGCAGGTAGCTGAATTATGGAGGGATGATCACTGGCTACAATCATCCCTAGGACGAAGGTATACCACTGCTGATCATGTCAAGCAGGAGGAGATTTTATATTATGCTGCGACTGAATATGCTATTCTCAATTTCAATCAGCACTTTCTAGATTATCAGATGATAGCGATGCCACCATATCAACCAAAGTTCAGCAAATGGGAGGCACTGATGCTGTGGATGCCAAGTGTGATGCCGCTCAAGTCAGCAAACACAGCATCCTCAATTCGAATGGTGACATCAAGATACTCACTTGTCACATCAGCTATCTGCAGCACGGGATCTCGGCTAACTCGATCCTATGGACAGCTGAAAACCTACCACTCAAATTCCTGGACTGACACAGGGAGCCGACTATTGAGAGGACAGCCACCACCCAATGAAGCTGAAGGAAGTGGATCAGTTCTGACTGATATAAAGAAGGACAACTCCAAGGTGATGGCACAGGGGTGGACCATCAAAGATGGGCAGATCATCCGAAAGGAAGGACCGCCAACTCCAAGAAGTCCTATTGCCAATGATGGGTCCTTACATTCCTTTCTGGAACCCCTGATGGATTGGACTGATCCCCCTGGGGGAGAATCCTCAAATCTAATGTCACCTCTTGATCTGAAGGTGCATATATTGAATGTCAGACCAATGCTAGGATGGGAGCCTCTTCCTTTTAAAAGGGCTTCAGATGATATTGATCATTTCCTCATAGACTGCAACTAATATTTCCAGGTGTTTGCCTCATACTTCCTCTATGACATGTACAAAGTAAACTATGCCACCACCTACTTTGAAGATAAGGCAAAGGTATAGTGGGTACTACTAGCCCCTAACTTCTGGTCGATCACTCAGCAACACCACCGATACTCCTCCTGGCCAGTACTAAAGCAGATGATCTATGATAAGTTCACAGACCCTGCAGTGCAAGAAGTCCACAGGTCGAAGATGAAGGAATACAAGATGGGCGACAAGGTGGCATCAGACTACTTCGATAAATTGGAACGACTTGGAAAACTTACTGGGATCCAGGAGGATGTAGCTGACTCGGGACGAATGGTTGAGTATATGAAGCAGAGACTCCTGCCTCATTATCTCAAGACCATTTCAGACCTGGAGCATAGCATGCCGGTCAGCTACAATGATTGGAAGGCACGAATCATCCTAATGTGGCAGGAGCAACAATGACAGAAGGCGGAAGCAGCAAACCTGTGGGATCAGCACAGATACCAGGGACAGGGCTCGAAGCCCTCAACCTCCTATATGACCACATCTGCTAAGCCTGGCAGCTTAGCTCCAACTTCCCAGAATGATGGGAAGCGAACTGGTAAGGGTCCAAGTACCAGAATGGGCAAGCAGATCAATGTGGATTGTCTCAAGAAGGACAGGAAGTGCTTCAATTGTGGCCAGCCAGGTCACATGGCATGAAATTGCCCAGAAAAAAAAAAACAAGTGCACATAGGAGGATATCAGGGCACAGATTGCTGAACTGATGAAGGAAGATGAAGACCTTAGGCAAGACAACAAGCTTGAGGAGGTAAAAGGTGAGGCCAAGCAGTGAGCGATTCCACTGACTCAGCCAAAGGACTGGATAACAGGTCACAAACTGCTGGACAGACTGACACTTTATCTTCTCTAGTATCAACCCCCATGGCTAAATTATGTGTGCATTCAAATATACCCGACCCTATTATCCACCATTCAGAATTGCCTGAGAAACCACCTAAGGAACCAACTTCAACAACTCAAGGGCCAACAAAGGGCCGAAGAGGGGCAGAGAGCCCCAAAGGTGTGTCTTCATCAAGAGTTCATCAAACTAAAAATATAAAACAGACTCAATTGCCTTTAGGCTGAACAGGAGTAGAGAGCCCCACAGATTAGCTAAAACCATTCGATACTGAATGGACTTGGCGAGTCATCAAGAATGCTAAGGACAAAGCAGCAGCAAAAGCCATACTCAAGAACTGGGTTCATAAAACCTGAATCGAGGAAGTGATTGACAGTATGATCACAGGAATGTGAGCTGCAGAATGATGTCGTGCTTTGGAGTGGCTTGATGAATTACATGGACCACGAAAATTCATCTGACAAGCCAAATCTCCAGGGAAGGATTTATTAGCCAAAGCACAGATCGAGATATTGACATCCTGATCAACCCATGCAGTCACTGCTTTAATCGACAGCAGCTGTACAGGAAGTAGCATTAACTGAGCTTTTGTCAACAAGCATCAATTGCCCACTCGGACAACAGTGGCACCTATTCCAGTCTACAATGCAGACGGAACAATAAACCAGGCCAGATCGATTACCGAATACGTAGAGCTTAGGCTCACTATCAGTGATCATTCAGAATGAATCGACTTAGCAGTAACCAATCTAGGATCAAAAGAGATATTCCTTGGTCATGATTGGTTAATCAGATATAATCCCCTAATCAATTGGAAGACTGGTCAAATCATTTTTGCTCGATGTCAATGCTGGAAGATTCTATTCGAACTACCAGATGAAGATCCTGAGGACTGATAGGATGAAGAAATAGAAGACAGTGAAACCATTCTCGCCATCAACCTACAAAGGGCCATTAGCATTCAGGCAGTACACCATGCTAATGACCTAGCAGTGAAAGCTAATGCTGGAAAAAAGGAAAGGACATTCAAAGAATTGGTACCTGAATGGGCACGTGACTATTGGGATTTATTCAAAAAAGAAAGTTTCAATGAACTACCCAATGCGAAACCCTGGGACCATGCCATTGAATTAATCCCTAACACCAATGCCAACCTGGATTGCAAGTGCTATCCACTAGATAACAATGAACAACAAGAACTAGACCAGTTTCTCAAAGAAAACTTATCTAGTGGAAGGATCTGGCCATCAAAGTCACTGATGGTATCACCCTTCTTTTTCATCAAAAAGAAGGATAGGAAACTCTGACCAATACAAGATTATTGGAAACTCAACGAGATGATGATCAAGAACCATTATCTCCTTCCTTTAATCTCGGAGTTAATGGACAAACTCCAGGGTGCAAAATATTACACCAAACTGGATGTTCAGTGAGGATACAACAATGTGTGTATCAAAGAAGGTGATGAATAGAAAGCCGCTTTTCAAACTAACCGTGGTTTGTTCGAACCAATGGTTATGTTCTTTGGATTAACTAATTCGCCAGCCACCTTCCAGTGGATGATGAATGATATCTTCAAAGATCTCATTGCCACGAGAAAGATTACGATCTACTTGGACAACATACTCATTATGTCCAAGACAAAGGAGGAACATCAATGGATAGTATGCCAGATATTATCCTTGATGAGAAAGCATTGTCTTTTCCTCAAGTCTGAAAAATGTGAATTTGAGGTATTGGAAACTGAATACCTCAGAGTCATTATCAGCGAAGGAAGCATCAGAATGGACCCTGTCAAAGTGGTGGGAGTAACTGAGTGGCCAGAACTGACCAAGAAGAAGAAACTACAATCATTTCTTGGGTTCACCAACTTCTACCAATGGTTCATCTGAGATTACAGCAAAATAGTGTGACCAATGATGCAATTAACCAGAAATTCCCCATGGAGCTGGGGAATTTTCCAATGGGCAGCGTTTGATGACCTTAAACGCCGATTAGCCAAAGACGTCATTCTCGCTATATTAAGTCAGGACAGGAAATTCTGGGTTGAAGCCAACTCCAGTGAAGGCACAATCAGAGCTGTACTGTCACAGGAGCAAGACAGCAAATGGCGACCAGTCGCCTTTATGTCAAAGGCACTCACTACAACAGAGCGCAACTATGAAATCTATGATAAAGAACTCTTTGCTATAATGCTCGCTCTTGCCAAATGGTGGCATTATCTCATTGGAGCCAATCAAACCTTCGAAATCTGGACCGATCATCAAAATCTTCAATACTTCTGACAATCCTAAAAACTCAATCGCAGACAAGCCAGATGGGTTACAGAACTATCAGAGTATGATTATACACTCCATCACAAAGCTGGAGTAGCAAACAAGAAAGCCAATTTCCTCAGCTGCAGAGCAGATCATAACCAAGGAGGAGACAACAACAAAGAGGTTGTATTATTACAGTTGAAGCACTTCTGGGCATTAATTATGCCGATGGAAGAAGAGATGCATAAACACATCAAGAGCACCACTCGGGATTTCCACAAGTGGGATCAAAGAATTGCCCCATCACTCAATCATGAGCAAGAGCTAAAGAAGGAAGGGAGATTAATCCACTATAATGAGCAGATCTACATTCCGAGGGATCAAAAACTATGGGGTGATATCATCGCTATGTGTCATGATCATATGACCACTGGACATTCTGGGATCACCAAAATGAAGGAATTAGTCTTGAGGGAATATTGGTGGCCAAAAATAGACTATGATATCACTCGATATGTAAAGGCTTGCAAAGTTTGCTAATGAGGCAAGACTTCAACACAACCCAGAGCAGCCTCACTACATCCGAATGAGGTCTCTTCTTCACCATGGACCCACATCTCGGTGGACATGATAACTGGGCTTTCCAAAAGTGATGGCTATGATGCCATCATCATCATAGTCGATCGCTTCTCAAAGACGATCATTCCGATCGCCTGTTCCACAGAATTGATATCCGAGAGATGGGCAAAGATACTACGGGACGAGGTTTATGCAAAATATGGCATGCCTCAGATAGTAATTTCAGACAGAGGACCACAATTTATCTCTAAATTCTTGGACGACTTGTACCGACTCCTCAATATCAAAAGAAATGCTTCTACAGCATATCACCTACAGACAGATGGCCAAATGGAATGGGCCAATCAGGAAATAGAAAAGTACCTGTGACTTTTCATCAGTTACCAACAAGATGACTGGATGGAATGGCTAGCATTAGCAGCATTCCAACATAACAACAGAATTCATTCAGCAACAGAGAAGACTCCATTCTTTATCAACTATGAGCAGAACCCACCAGTGGCAGAAACAAGATGGGCCCATACAATGACACCAGCATCAAAGGATTTTGCAGCTTCAATGACAACAATCCACAAGGAGACCAAGACAGCCCTCAAAAAAGCTGCTTCCACAATGAAGAAGCAGTATGACAAGCACCGATGGGCAGCACATGAATATTCAGTCAATGATAAGGTCTGGTTGGATACTACAAACCTTCATCTACCAAGGCTAAAACAGAAGCTGGCAGACAAATGAATGGGTCCATTCAAAGTTATTGCTAAAATTGGCAAATCCACATATAAACTGCAACTTTCAATGATCTGGAGGATCCATAATGTTTTTAATAAAACATTACTAACTCCATATGTGGCACCGGCCTTTCCAAACCAAGAAAAACCACCTCCATCACCAGCCAAACTCATCGACAATGAAAAACACTATGAAATTGATGAGGTGCTTAACTACAGAACCTGAAAGATTAAAGCATGAGACGGAGGCATGAAAACAACTATTGACTATCTAGTCAGTTGGAAAGAATACAGGCCGAAATCAAACCAATGGGTCAACAAAAAACATATGAACATGGAAGAGGTGATTTGGGACTATGAGCACAGGATCAACAGAATAGACATGACCCTCTTTGACAGCAGAGGACATGTTAAAGAGGATGATGAAGATGATCCTGCGATGGACAAGCCAGAAATGATGGGGACAGACAGCGAAGAGCAATGTACCACACCTTTGACTCGTTTGAAGCCTGCCAATGAAAGGCCGACAGGTCTAGCAGATCAGCCACCTCCTTCCAGCAAAGAAGACTTACCCTAACTTAACCATCAGGATGATGGTCTTAAGGAGAGGGTAATGTTATGATTTTCTCTATTTTCTTTTCTTTTTCCTTGGAAATGACCCCTATCTCTGCTTAGTCAGAGTGCTTAGGCTAGCATTTAGGACCATGGGAAAGCTTAGTCAGCAACCCAGTCAGTCATTGTCTTATCATATGGCTGTGCACTGTGAAGAGAGAGACAATGCTCCTTTTGTCTCCAAACTGCAGCACAGCAGTAACAGCATAACAGCAGGACAACAGCTTTTGTGGAGAGCCTGGCAACAGCAGGGGTAACAGCTCTACAGCAGACAATATCTTTTGTGAATGTTTATTTATAGCATGATAACAGAACAGTATTTAAGTAGTATAGCTCTCGCTGTAATACCCCAGCTTCAAGCTAAAGTTTATTCTTCACTATCCTATCTTGAGCAACTTGCAATGCCTTGACCACACACTTCTATTAACACATCAGTGAACTCAGTCAGTCTAACCTGAAGTGTGAGGTTCTGAACTGTTTATCATGTGTTGATAGTCACATGGAGTTTGGGCTTAACATAAGATGAATCCAGAGGAGTGATATAAAAGTCAATAGGGAAGGTGTCTCTAGATGGGAAACAGATGAGGATGGTTGTGATTTGAGATATATAGCTTCTGATGGAGCCATCAAATAATCGAAGTTGCACACTAGGGATGGTTTTAATGGGAATTTTATTGGCAGCTACATACTTAGTGTTAACAAAGCAGTGGCTAGAGCCAGAATCAATAAGGGCAAGAAAACACAGAATGATATAAGTTAGAGAACCATTAGGTTCTGTAGTAGTCAGTAATTCTGCTGAGAGGAGAATGTGGAAGGAGTGATTGGAAAGGAATGTTGCATTGAGAGTGATGATCTCCAGTGTGCAAATAGAGTCAATACAATTCTGAACTCACATGGAGGGAACAGAGTTGCTTCCTAGTTTTCTGACTCTGTTGAAGCCAGTTCCATGGGAGCAGTGTCGACTTCAGCTACACAACTCTTGGTGGAGGCCACTGCTTTCTGCTTGTTGCAGTCTTTGGTCTTGTGTTTGGCTCTACAGAACATGCAAAGATTGTTCTGGTACCAGTGGTCTTTTTCTTTCTGAGTAAGACAGCCATCTTTGCCTAGCTTATCAGCATAAGGCTTAGAGGTGATAGATTTCAGTGTGGAGCTGGAGTCCAAGGAAGAAGAGTTGGACCCTTTGAGTTTGGGGTTGGAGGATTGGTTAGAGGCCTTATTGTCCTGGTTTTCATGAGCAATTTCAGTCTTCCAGGTCCAGTAGCAAGCATCAAGGTTTTGAGCAAGGAAGCACATATCATGAAGATTGTTTGGCTTTCCATAGTATGTCATGTCATCTTTAATATGGGTGCAGAAGCTATGGTAAAAGGTGTGGCAGAAGGAGTTATCTCCATATCCAATTTGTGACATGTACTGATTGAATTGGACCATATACTTCATAATCCAATCTCCATCATACATCCAAAGGTGTTTTAATGCATCTTTAGCATCTCTGATAGCATCAAAGGAGCCAAAGTTGCTATGAAGCTCATCTAAGAAAGCTGCATAGGAGAATTGCCAGACTAGTGGATTCTGCAGATTTGGATTAAGGATGTCTGGTTCAAACCAGTTAAGTGCAGTGCTGGCCAAGAAGGAAATAGCATAGTTGACCTTGCTAGCATCTGTTGCAAATGCAGTAGGTCTGTCATTGAAGTTCAACTGAAAGGAGATGATGAAGGCCTTTGGTTTATAAGGGTCAGAGCCATCAAATAGTTCTGGTTCCTTGACTTTGGTACAAATAGTGGCTGGTTTAGGGTTATTGAGGGAAGTGGAGACTCCTCATAGCAGGTTCATAAATTCTAAGAACATGTCCTGCTGATTTGGATTGTTGCTTCCTATGAGACCATCAGAGCTGTCTGGACCATTGGGACCACCTAGACCTCCTGGAAAAGAGTTTGGTGGGTTACCATCTGGTTCTCATCAGATAGGAGTATGAGTGGAGGTGTCTTCACTTCTGCCTTCCAAGTCTGGACTATCTGAATTCTCATGCATGTTGCTCAGAGATAAGGGGTCTATTGGAGGGTCAATTCAGACACTATACATCAGACTGGCCTATCAGGCTTTATTGGTTGGGATGCTGGTGGTGTTAAAAGTGTTAGAGGAATCATCATAATTAGGTTGATGGGCAGTAAAGCTAGAGTGATTGTAGGTTTCCCTACAAGAAGGTTGTCCTCTACTGGAGGCTGATCCAAAAAGGCCTGGTTACTCTTTTGAGGCAGAGGCTGGAATGTCTTTCATGAAAAACATGTTGAAGTGAGTAGACTGGGTTTGTTTGAGATCAGTTTCTGTGGGTTGAGTAAATGTGGTGGATATGATAAAAATTTTTGACTCAAGGGTTTGAGTTCAAATTTACTGTTAGGAATGTGCCAATCAAGTGGGTTTGAGTGCATGCATGGAGACCAGTGGAGTGCATGAGCATCAATGAAGCTATTGGCAACATCACCCTTGAGTTAGAGCTCAAAGATTTGGATGGATGGAATAGAGTTCTATCAGAGAAGTGAAGAGGAGTATTCTTCAGAGTGGAATCTGATGGATGAGGTAGGGAGGAGTTGAAGTCAGTATGAAGTGTAGATGGCTATCCAAGTTGATATTCAAACTGAGTAGTTACAATGATTATACATGGCTTTATATACTAATGATAGCTAATTCCAAGTCAGATTCTATTGGGTTCTAATGTCAATATTTGCTACTGAGTTCAGGGTCTAGATATTACAATGTGAAATATGGATATAAAATGATAATAGTGAAAATGAAATTAATAGGTAATGAGGAGTGGCCAGAGTCTGGTGAGTTTCTGTGATTGTATTTGTGGTTGGTTGAAGTGATACAGAGGCTGGCAGCATGTGTGTAACAGTAGACTGAAATTGAGACTGCCATGACTTGAGTTGGAAGATTGTGCTTGGAGATGAAAGCACAATTAATGGAGCTACCAGTACATCTGCTATTGATCAATGCAGTGACTGCATAAGTAGTTTGAGACATGAGTGTCTCAATTTGGGCCTTAGCCAAAAGGTCTTGACCTGGAGTCTTAGACCATCAGATGAACTTTCTCACTTCTCAGAGTTCATTGAGCCACTCTAGGGCTTGACAGTGCTCAGCCTTTTTCATTCCTTCTATTACTTCATTAACTACTTCTTTGGCTTGGGTCTTATAGACCCAGTTTCTGAGCACAGCTTTTGCTGTGGCTTTGTCTTTTACATTCTTGATGGCTCACCAAGTCCATTTGATGTTGAATGGCTTGAGCCAACTAGTGGTGCTCATTGTCTCTATTCAGTCTGTAGGCAGTTGAGTGTTTTTTTTAGGTGATTCCAATATCTGAGCAATAATATTGAGTATATTTGAATGCATGCATAATTTAGATATAGATGGTACTACAGAGATAATATCAGTCTATCTAGCATCTGCTTATGATACACCACTCATTATCTTGGCTGAGTCAGTGGAATCACTCACTGCTCAGCCCTGTCTTTTATCTTCTCGATCTTTGTTTCTAGTCTGAGGCCTTCTTGTTTCTTCTGTAACTCAGTGATCAGAGCCCTAAGATCCTCCTGAGTATGTTTATTCTTCTTCTGAGGGTGATCCCATACTATATGGCCCTTCTGGTCACAGTTAAAGCACTTGCTCTCCTTCTTAAGTCAATTTATGACTATTGGCTTACCTGTTCTGATAAATGTCATGCTTGTACTGGTTTTCTTCTTGCCATAAGAGAGTTGGGACTGAGCTGCTGGGCTTATCAGATGTGATCAAATTGAAAAGGGCAGTTTTCATTCTCTGCCTCTGATGCTTTTATCCCCCTGTAGATAGAGTGATCTGTTCAGCCTTCTGCCACTATCTTTCTCTGTACATCATAATGATGCATTTCTTTCATGCATCATATTCCTTCAGGATATTCCATCCAAGATCCAAAATGATCTTCAGATAGGAGAGTGGTACTTCTATCTTTATGTACTTGATCATTCAGCCTGTGTCTGCAATATCATCTCAGATCCCAGCAAGTTTGCTGAGTTGCTCCAGCTCATTGAAGTACTCAGTAGCCAGTTTGTCAGCTATCTTGTACTCCTTCATCTTCTGCTTGTGTACTTCTTGCATGGCTGAGTCTGTAAATTTATCAATAATCATCTGCTTAAGCACTGGCCACAAGGGCATATAGTGGTGCTGTTGCATAGTTGACCAGAATATGAGGGCTAGAAGCACCCACCATGTTTTTGCCTTGTCTTCTATGTGCATAGTGGTGAATATCACCTTGTATATGTCAAGAAGGAAGTGTGAGGCAAATACTTAGAAGTATTGATTGCAGTTGGTAAGGAACTGATTAATATCCTCAGACACCCCTTGGAAAGAGCAGAGTTTGCATATGAGGACTGATTTGCAGTTCAAGATGGTCATGTCTGCTGCAAGTGCAGTCATTGAGTTTGGTATCCTGCCCAATAGCAGGATGTTTTAAGATGTCAGAGGTCCTGGAAAAGAATGAAGGAAGCCATCATCAGCAATGGGACTTTCCAGTGGCAGTGTCTTCTTGTACACTATGTGTCCATTCTGGATAGTGAATCCAAGTTCTATCACTTCAGGATCATCAGCCTCAGATGAAGGCACTTCTGGAGCTTTTCCACTCCCACTCTCTTCAGCCTTGTCTGATGGCAGTTGGCTGGCAAAGGGTCAGTGCATTGGCTGCACCCACAGATTCTGATATGGGTCCCTCAGCCTGAGTCAGCTTTGCATGAGCTGAGATGCCATGCTGTAGATGGCCAAGGTGGTGAACATGTATCAGAAGGATGTTGTTCAGATTGAGGGTGCCATATAAACAGCTCAGCTGGGTGCTACACTCAGTGTCCACAGCATTGGAGCAATGTCAAATCTGGACTTATATGCTGGTAGTGTTACACACATGCCACCAGCCTCTGTGTCACCTCAACCAACCACAAATTCAATCATGCTACCCACTGGACTCCAGCCACTTCTCATTACCTACTAATTTCATTTCACCATTATCATTTCACATCTGTATTTCACATTATAATATCTAGACCCCAAACTCAGTAGCAAATATTGACACCAGAACCCAATGGAACTCAACTCAGAATTAGCTACCATTAGTATATAAAGCCATGTATATCATTATAACTACTTAGTTTGAATATCAACTTGGATAGCTATTCACACTTCATGCTCACTTCAACTCCTCTCTATCTTGTCCAACAGACTCTGTTCCAAAAGATACCTTTCACTCTGCCAACAGAACTCCATTCTGTCCATCCAAATCCTTGGGTCCAACTCAAGAGGGACATTGCCAATAGCTTTGTTGATGCCCATGCACTCTGCCAGTCTCTGCACATGCACTCAAGCCCAACCAATTGGCATGTTCCTAACAGTATATTTGAACTCAAACCCTTGAGTTGAAACTTTTATCATATCTACCACATTTACCCAACTCACAGAAGCTGATTCTGAATAAACCCAGCCTACTCATCACAACATGTTTTCCATAGAAGATATCCTGTCATCTGCCTCAAAGAAACAACCAGGCCTTTTTGGATTGGCCTCCAGTGGAGGATAATCTTTCTGTAGGGAAACCTATACCCACTCCAGTTTCACTGCCCACCAACCTAATTACAATGATTCCCTTAACTCTTTTGATGCCATCAGCATTCCAACTAATGGAGCCCAATGGGCCAGCTTGATGTACAGCACCTGAACTGACACTCTGACAGACCTCTTATCCCTGAACAATATACATGAAAATTCAGACAGCTCAGACTCAGAGAGCAGAAATGAAGACACTCCTATTCATACTCCTATCCAATGGAAACCAGGTGATAACCCACCAAACCCTTTTCCAGGAGGGCCAGAAGGTCCAGATGGTCTCAATGGCTCTGGCAGCTCTGATGGCTCCACAAGAAACAACAACCCAAACCAGCAGAACATGTTTCTAGAATTCATGAATCTGTTACAAAGAGTCTCCACTTTCCTCAATAACCCTAAGCCAGCCACCATTTGCACCAAAGTCAAGGAACCAGAATCATTTGATGGCTCCAACTCTCACAAACTAAAGGCCTTCATTGTCTCCTTTCAGTTGAACTTCAATGACAGATCTACCACATTCACAATGGATGCTAGCAAGATTAACTATGCTATTTCCTTTTTGGTCAGCACTGCACTTAACTGGTTTGAACCAGACATTCTTAACTCCAATCCATAGAATCCACCAGCCTGGCAATTCTCCTATGCAGCTTTCTTAGATGAACTTCATAGCAACTTTGGCCCTTTTTATGCCATCAGAGATGCTGAGAATGTATTAGAACACCTCTAAATGCATGATGGAGACTAGATCATGAAGTACATAGTTTAATTTAATTAATATGCCTTGCAAATCAGATATGGAGACAACTCTCTCCATCATGCTTTCTACTGTGGTCTCTGTACCTGCATAAAGAATGACATGGCTCATCATGGGAAGTCCAGCAACCTCTGTGACATGTGCCTCCTCACTCAAGAACTTGATGCCTATTACTGGACTTGAAAGACTAAAATTGCCTGAGAAAACTGGGATAATAAAGCCTCTAACCAATCCTCCAATCCCAAATCTAAAGGATCCAACTCTTTCCCAGACTCCAGCTCCACACTGAAATCCACCACTACTAAGCCCTATGCTGACAAGCTAGGCAAAGATAGCCATCTGACTCAGGAAGAAAAAGACCATTGGTGCCAGAATAATCTCTATATATTCTGTGGAGCCAAACACAAGACCAAGGATTGCAACAAGCAGAAGACAGTGGCTTCTGCCAAGGGTTGTGCAGCAGAAGTAGACACCATTCTTGAGGAACCAGCTCTAACTGAGTCAGAAAACTAGGAAGCAACCCTGTTCTCTCCATGTGAGTTCAGGATTGTGTTGACTCTATTTGCACACCAGAGGTCATCACCCTCAATGCAACATCTGTTTCCAACCAATTCTTCTATCTTTCACTTTCAGCAGAATTACCAACTAGTATGAAGCCCAACAGATCTCTAGCTTCTACCATTCTGCATTTTCTTGCTCTTATTGATTCTGGTTCTAGCCACTGCTTTGTTGACACTAAATACATAGCTGCTAATGATATTCCTGTTAAAACCATCCCTAGTATACAACTCTGATTATTTGATGGTTTTATCAGAAACTGTATATCTCAAACTGCAACCATTCCTATCTGTTTTCCTTCTGGAGACACCTTCCCCATCAATTTCTATGTCACTTGTCTGGATTCATCTTGCAATCTTGTCCTAGGATACAACTGATTCTCCCACTACAATCCACTGATTGACTGGGCTGAGAATAGTATTATTTTCTACTCAAGCTATCAGGATCTCATTCCAACCAATTCTATGGCCTCCACCACATTCTCAGGACTTTTATGCCCAAAGAACAACAGTCCATCTCTCTCTGAGCCCTTCAGCTCAATTCCAAGACTTCTGTGCCCATCAGACTCAATCAGTTCAACCTCTGGGGCTTCGCCCCATTCCAAATCCCCTGCAGATAGCTGATAGGCTCAGTTTCCATATGAACACATCTATTCCTATCCCTCTTCAGAGTCTTTTACTATGAAAGCACATCCAAAGATCTCTATCATATCCACTGCTGCATTTGTTCAAGCCAGTGCAGAAAAAGATGCTCAGCAGTTCACACTGCAGCCTTCCTTGCCTAATATTAGAGCCAAAGCCACATTTGTGGAACTAGCAGATCTTTCATCAGTGTCAGTAGAGTATCACAATTTTACAGATGTCTTCAGCAATACTCTCTCTGAAAAGCTATCTGAACACAGGCCATATGTTCTCAAAATCAACCTTGAGGAAGGAATATCTCCACCACTTGGACCCATTTATTCCCTCTCAGAATCTGAACTCAAGGCCCTACAAGAGTTTATTGATAATAACCTGCACAATAGGTTCATTACCCCATCCTGCTCTTCATATAAGGCTCTGGTCCAATTTGTCAAGAAGAAGACTAGTGAACTCCAACTTTGCATCAACTACCATGGCCTAAACAAAATCTCCAAGAAGGATTGCTACTCTCTTTCTCTTATTTCTGATCTCCTTGACTCTGCCCACTCTATGCACATCTACATCAAGCTTAACCTTCAACATGCCTACTATCTCATTTGCATAGCTAAGGGAGATGAATGAAAAACAGTCTTCCAGATCCATTACAGTTCCTTTGAATGGCATGTCATGCCTTTTGGTCTCACAAATGCTCCAGCAGCATTCCAATGATTTGTAAACAATATATTCTCTGACATGCTCAATATATCAGTAGTAATCTATCTCAACAACATTCTCATATATTCTGACAACCCAGAAGATCACCAGAAACATGTTTGTGAGGTCTTATGCAGGCTTAGAGCTAATAGACTCTACTGCAAAGGTTCCAAATGTGAATTCAACTGAGACTCCATGGAGTACCTAGGCTACATCCTATCACCTAAAGGACTTCGCATGTCTGCAGAAAAGATCAAGACCATTGTTGACTGGCCAGTGCTGCAAAAAGTCAAGGACATCCAATCCTTCCTTGGCTTCACCAACTTCTACTATTGCTTCATACATGGATATAGCAACATTGTCATCCCTCTTATACAATTCACCTGCAAGAGAACTCTATGAAAATTTGACAACAAATGCTTGGCTGCTTTCAATGATTTGAAACAGGCCTTTACACATGCTTCCATTCTTACTCACTGGGTTCCTGATCAAAAGATAGTGGTGGAAACTGATGCCTCTGATTATGCCATTGCAGCTATCCTCTCTATCTATCTTGAAGATGGCAAAATTCATCTGATTGCTTTCTGCTCCTGGAGCCTCTACAATGCCAAACTCAACTATGACACCCATGATAAGGAGCTCCTGGCCATTTTTGAAGCTTTTAAACATTGGCAGCACTATCTTGAAGGCTCTGCAGACTCTATTGATGTCATAACAGACTACAAGAATCTTGAATACTTTACCACCACTAAGATTCTAACCCACAGACAAGTCTGCTGGTCTGAATACCTATCTCAGTTCAACCTAGTAATCCAGTTTCAACCTGGAAAACTTGGTGAGAAATCAGATGCACTTACTAGATAATGGGATATCTACTCTAAAGAAAGGAATAGCCAATATGCTCAAGTTAATCTCCACAATTTCCAATCAGTGTTCACCCAAGAACAACTTTCTGTGTCACTCCATGCAATCTGCCTTGAAGGCTCTACTCTCTGAGCCAGTGCCATTATGGACATTGACAAGCTCCACATTGATATCAAACAAGCACAATCTTCTGACTCTACATTCTCTGATGGTCTCTGTTAGGCTAAGGCCACTTCAGAATCAGACATTCTCTGCTTTGAAGGTCACATCTATGTCCTGGAGTCCAGAGACCTCTGTCTCCATATACTACAGAATAACCATGACCACATCTTGGCAGGCCATTTTCGTCAAAACTGGACATTAGAGCTTATCTGGTGGAAGTATACCTAGCCAAAGGTGTATGAATATATTCAACACTATGTTAAGTCCTGCACAGTTTGTGGATGCAACAAGGCACCTAGACACCACCCCTATAGGTTACTGAAACCTCTACTGGTCCCTGAACAGCCATGGGATTCCATTTCTATAGATTTCATTAAACAACTACTAGAGTCTAATGGATTTACCACTATCTTAATAGTCATAGGCTAAGCTAGCAAGCAAGCCATCTTCATCCTCACTCATGACACTATTAACTCCATGGAGCTCACCCAACTTTTCCTTATCCATGTGTTCTCTAAACATAGGATACCCAGTCATATCACCTTGGATCATAGCTCCAAATTCATTTCCCAATTTACTCATGCCTTAGCTATAGCTTTTGACATGGAACTCCACCTTACTTCTGGTTACCATCTGGAGGCTGATAGACAAACTGAATAGGCAAATCAAACTCTGGAACAGTACATCTGCATCTACTGCTCCTACCAACAGGACAACTGAAACACTCTCTTATCCATTGCCAAGTTTGCATACAACAATGTCTCTAATGCATCTACTGGAATTTCCCTATTTTTTGCCAAAAAGAGCTACCACTCTAACATCACTATTCACTCTGAAAGAGATATCACTTCTGCTCAGGCTCAAGACTTTACAGTTGACCTTAATGAACACCATCAAATATTAAAAGATGAAATCTCTAAGGCTCAGGCTTACTACAAGATCCAAGCAGACAAGCATCAGATTCCAGCACTCCCATTCACAGTGGAGGACAAGGTCTACCTCAGTTCCAAACATATCAAAATCACCTGTCTGACCAAAAAATTCTTGAAGAAATATCTCAGCCCTTTTAAAATCATAGCCCAACCAGGTTCCCACTCCTTTATGCTAAGGCTTCCATGAGATCTCTAGTCCATTCACTCAGTCTTCCATGTGTGGTAGGAATGTGCTAATCAAGTGGGCTTGAGTGCACACATGGAGTCTGGCAGAGTGCATGGGCATCGATGAAGCTATTGGCAATGTCACCCTTGAGTTGGAGCCCAAGGATCTGGATGGACTGAATGGAATTCTGTTAGAGAAGTGAACTGGAATGTCCTTCAGAGCAGAATCTGACAGATGAGGTAAGGAGGAGTTGAAGTGGATGTGAAGTGTAGATAGCTTATCCAAGTTGATATTCAAACTGAGTAGTTATGATAATGTATATAGCTTTATATACTAATAGTAGCTAATTCCAAGTCAGATTCCATTGGGTTCCAGTGTCAGTATTTGCTACTGAGTTCAGGGTCTAGATATTACAATGTGAAATATAGATGTGAAATAATAATAGTAAAATAAAATTAGTAGATAATGAGAAGTGGCCAGAGTCCAGTGAGTAGCATGATTGGATTTGTGGTTGGTTGAGGTGATATGGAGGCCAGCAGTATGCACATAATAATATGTCACAATTAGAATCTATAGAAGAAAACACCATCTCTAACTGAATCCAACTACTGCCATCTCCAGTCAAAGTCAATAGAGAAGAACATTTCAAAATTGCCCAAATCCTCGACTCTAAACTGGACTGCCAGTTCCACTGCCCACTGCTGTATAAGATCCAGTGGCTAGGCTATGAAGGTACCAATGAAGAATTTGCTTGGTTACTGGCTTCTAAGTTCTCTGCTGATGAATTCATTAAAGACTTCCACCATTGATACCCAGGCAAACCAGAACCCTTGTCCAAAGTCATTCAAACATCCCATTCTTAATACAATGCTACTCTGGACATCACTCATGCTCCACCTTACTATTTCAATTCTAACCACTAATTACCACTATTTAATCACCTCTTTTACACTTTTAAAGTCAAAAATCTTGCATTTACATTTTTATCCACTACTAATATCCAATGCTCTTTTCTATATATATTTTATACAAAATATTTTTTACAAAGAAGTAGAATCTGACAGGTCTGCACTGGAACCCGAACTCTCTTTCTACTCTTTCAACTCCTCTATGTCCTCATCATGGCCTCTGCAGCCTCTCTCTCCTCAGCCTCTCTTTGAGCTGCCTCTCTCAATATCTCCTCCCCCTCCTTAGCCTGCCTCTCTATAGCCTGCTGGATCTCCTCTTTTTTTCTCTCCAATTCCTTCTTCTGCTCCCTTTTTTGCACCTTCTGAGTCACATGGTCTGCCTAGACCTTTTCCTCCTGCTTCTGCTTCCCTTACCATTCCAAATGGCTCTTCATAGTCTCTGCATATTCTTCCTTCATAGTCTGTCATTCCAGATGAAATAATTCCTTGGCCTCTTCAGGGCTGTTAAGGGTGGGTTCCCTCACCAAAGGCTCAGGAGTATGTGAGTGACAATATGCAGTGGGAGGTGACATAGTTAGAGCAATGGTGATGGTATCTGACCAAGTTACAAAAAATTCCTATGACCACCAACAATCTTTCATGTAGATCCACCAGCCATCAGAATCTGTGCTCTTGAGGACAAGAATGCTAACAGGAGGATACTGTTATGCATATGCCACTGGCCTCCATGTCACCTGAACCAACCATAAATGCAATCACAGAAATCCACTGGACTTTGGCCACTCCCCATTACCTATTAATTTCATTTTCACCATTATCATTTCACATCTATATTTCACATTGTAATATCTAGACCCTGAACTCAGTAGTGAATATTAACATTGGAACCCAATGGAACCTAACTCAGAATTAGCTACTATTAGTATATAAAGCCATATATAATCATTGTAACTACTCAGTTTGAATATCAACTTGGATAGCCATCTACACTTCATACTGACTTCAACTCCTCCCTACCTCATCCATTGGATTCTGCTCTGAAGGATACTCCTCTTCACTCCTCTGATGGAACTCCATTCTATTCATCCAAATCCTTGGGCTCTGACTCAAGAGTGATGTTGCCAATAGCTTCATTGACACTCACACACTCCACTGATCTCTATGCATGCATTCAAACCCACTCAATTGGCACATTCTTAACATCTACAATGCAAATGGGACTAAGAACAAGTTGGTCCAATTACTGAGTTTGTCAAACTTAGGCTTATGATCAGTGATCACTCCAAATGAATTGACTTGGCTATAATCAACCTGAAGACTAAAGAAATCTTTCTTGGTCATGATTGGCTAATTCACCATAATCTGCTAATCAATTAGAAGACTGGCTATATCACATTTTCAAGATGCCAGTGCCAGAAAATCCCATTCAAATTGCCTGACAAAGATTCTGAGGACTGGTGAGATGAGGAGATGGAGGATGGTGAGACCATTCTCACTGTAGACCTACAGAAGGCCATACACATTCATGCTATGCATCATGCTAATGATCTGACAGCAAAAGCCAATGCAGGAAAGGAGAAGAAAACATTCAAAGAGATAGTGCTCAAATAGGTGCAAGACTACTACAACCTATTTGAGAAGGAAAGCTTTGATGAGCTACTGGCATCAAAGCTATGAGATCATGCTATTGAGCTGATCTCTAATGCCAATGCCAATCAGGACTGCAAAATATATCTGCTTGGCAATAATGAACAGCAAGAACTTGATAAGTTCTTAAATGAAAACTTATCCATTAGACAAATCTGACCATCAAAATCTCCAATGGCCTCTCTCTTTTTTTTTATCAAAAAGAAGGATGGCAAGCTTTGACTGGTACAGAATTACTAGAAGCTCAATAAGATGATGATCAAGAATCACTATTTACTTCTACTAATCTCTGAACTTATGGACAAGCTTTGTAGTGCCCAGTATTACACTAAGCTGGACATCTGATAGGAGTACAACAATATACACATCAAGGAGGGAGACGAGTGAAAAGCCACCTTTTACACTAACTGAGGGTTGTTCAAACCTACAGTTATATTCTTTGGCTTCACCAACTCACTGGAAACCTTCTAGTAGATGATGAATAATATATTCAAGAATCTTATCACTACTGAAAAGATGACAATTTACTTGGATGATATTCTCATTATATCCAAAACCAAGAAAAAACACTGATGTCTAGTGCAACAAGTGCTAGCACTCATGAGGAAGCACTGATTATTTCTCAAGGCTGAGAAGTGTGAATTTGAAGTACTCGAGACTGAGTATCTTAGAGTTATCATCAGTGAAGAAAGTATTCAGATGGACCCCATCAAGATAGCAGAGATTACAGAATGGCCAGAATCTACTAAGAAAAAGAAATTACAGTCCTTTTTGGGTTTCACCAACTTCTATCAATATTTCATCCAAGACTACAGCAAAATAGTCCATCCCATGATCCAGTTAACTGGCAATGCACTCTGGATCTAGAGCCCATCCTAACAATCAGCATTTAATGACCTTAAACACTGATTGTCAGAGGATATAGTCCTTATCATCTCAACCCAAAATAGGAAATTCCATGTGGAAGCTGACTCCAGTGAAGACACTATTAGAGTAGTACTTTCCCAGAAACAGAAGGGCAAATGGCACTCAGTTGCATTTTTATCAAAAGTGCTCACCATTACAGAATGAAACTACAAGATTTATGACAAAGAGCTGCTCACAATAATGCTCACTCTGGAAGAATAGTGGCATTACTTGATTGGTACAGTCAAAGTCTTCAAAATCTGAATAGATCATCAGAACTTGCAGTATTTCTGGCAACTGCAAAAGCTGAACTGCCAACAAGCCAGATGAGTAACTGAGCTTAGCTAATATCAATATATGCTACACCACAAAGCTGGTGCAGCAAACAAGAAGGCTGACCTGCTCAGTTGACAGGCTGACCATGACCAAAGAGGAGAGGACAATGAGGGAGTCACACTATTAAGGTCTGAACACTTTCAAGCAATAATAATGCCAACCAAGGAGAAGATCCATGAGCAGATCAAGAGCACCACAAGAGACATGAAAAAGTGAGACAAATGAGTGGCCTTATTGCTCAATCATAAGCAAGAAATGATGAAGGAAGGAGAGATGATCTGCTATAATAGGCAGATCTACATTCTGAGAGATCAGACACTTTGTGGAGAAATCATCATCACCTACCATGATCATGCAACTGCTGGGCACCCAGGAATTGCTAAGACCAAGAAACTCATCCTATGGAAATATTAGTGGCCTAAAATAGGCACTGATATCACCAAATATATCAAAGCATACAAGGTTTGTCAGTGGGGCAAATCTTCAATGCAGCTGCAAGCAGCATTGCTTCATCTGAATGAGGTTCCATCATCACTATGAACTCACATTTCAGTAGATATGATCACCAGATTATCAGACTGTAATAGCTATGATGCCATTCTCATTATAATTGATTGATTTTCTAAGGTGATCATATCAATTGCCTGTTTGACAGAGTTAACTTTGGAAGAGTGGGCAAAAATCTTACACAATGAGGTATACACCAAATATAGTATGCCTCAAGTTGTCATTTCAGATAGAGGACCACAATTTATATCCAAGTTCTTGGATGATTTGTATTACCTACTCGACATTAAGCAGAATGCATCCACTGCTTATCATCCTCAGATGGATGGCCAAACAGAATAAGCAAACCAAGAGATGGAAAAGTATCTCTACCTCTTCATCAATTACTGATAAGATGACTGGATAGAATGACTAGCACTCACAGCCTTTTAACATAATAACAGGATTCACTCAGCCATAGGTAAAACCCCATTCTTCATAAATCATGGGCAACATCCTGATATCACCCAAACTGAATGACATCACACTATGACATCTGCCTCTACAGACTTTGCTACAACTATGGCAAAAATCCATACAGAAACCAAGACAGCACTCAAGAAGGCTATAACATCAATGAAAACCTAATACAACAAGCACCAAAGATCCACACATGAATACTTGGTCAATGACAAAGTGTGGCTAGATACAACAAATCTTCATCTTTTATGACCAAAATGAAAACTCACCAACAAACACATGAGTTCTTTCTCTATCCTCACAAAAGTCAGCACCTCTGCATATAGACTATGACTTCCCACTATATGGAAGGTTCATAATATCTTCAATGAGACATTATTAACACTATTGAAGAGAATCTGAGTGCATGCAAGGTGAAAAGAGATACAGCAGAGCATTATTCACTGACCACACTTCCACTAACACACACACAAAACTCTTAGTTTGTGGGGGGATTATAATGCAATAAAAGTAGTAATCAACAAATATAATTGTCCTCTTCAATGAGATCACAGTGTGTGAACAGTAATAGTGCACTTACAACAGTCTAAGGTCTCTTTAAGTCTCAAAGCTTTTCATTTTATCAGAACAAGAGGTGGCAACAGGTGTTGCCAGACCTCAAGACAAAGAGTACTGCAGCTCAATATAATATGTCAAAACACTCCCACAAAACCCTCAAAAGATCCTAAGCATAGCTCTAATCACCTCAAAATCCCTAACACACACAATACATGACTCAAAGCTTCACACTCTAAGCAAAAACCAATCACAAACATGTTCACAAGTGCCAAAGAGCACAGATCTCTGTTCACAAGTTTTCAAACTGATCATAGACCCACAGGATTCAAACCTATGTGATCCAGAGACATAAAACACTGTCTAACAGACCAAAGAGTTTGAACCTCTGCTAATCTGCAGAAATAACATAAAAGTGCATACTAATCAAGCCAAAGGGTTTGAACCTCTGCCACCTATAGCACTGTGTGTCACAAATACCTCAAAAACTCAAGATGATGCTCTTCAGACACTGCTCTCTTATTCTCAGGTTAGAGCACAATCCAAAACCTCTTATCAAACTGGGCTCAAGTCTTTCATGAGCTTCAATGCCTCACTTAGTTCTCACAGCTCTCTCAAAGATATTCAATAATATGTTTATTCTCTCACTCAAAGTTACAAACACAAACCCAGAGCCAGAGTGCAAGGCTTTCTGTGCCTAATACACTGCAACTGTGAGGGTCAGAAACTTGTCTTTCTACTTATACAATATGGTATTTAAATACTCTACTATAATACTTACTAATACAACCCTACTATGGTATCTTCAAAGCATGGAAGTCTATGCTGGATCCCACAGGTATTATTCACATGCATATTGCAGTTGCCATGCTTATTCTCTTCTGAGCTAAGACTGTGCAATGTCTTCTCACTAGCTGACCTCAGCTAGCTGGCCTAGCCAGGTCTGCTTGCTTTGTTATTTTCTCAGTGACATATCCCTGACAGCAGTAAACTGTTCTGGTCTCCCAGAGTTATCTCCCATGTCCAGAGTCAGCTACAATAGTTATGTTCTCTTTTTCAGTGTCTCAACATTCCCTCCAGCTCATAAAATGCACTGCTTCTGGCTTGACATGCATTAATTAACTTATCTAATATGGTATATGTCATACCTCAGTATGATGTGAAGCCTCTCACTGTGCTAAGCATGCTAAGGCACTGTAAGTATGCATGCAAGTCTCTGAGCAGTATATGTGTTATTTATCTCTGAGAGTAGTATTCCTCAATCTATTTTTTTGTTGCCATTATTTCATTTCTTCATTCAGCATTCAGTTAATCAGATACCTTTCTTTGGGTCTCAGCTCTCTGTTCTAAAGCATGTTCTATCAGTGCATCATTGATCTGTGTGATCAGAATTGCTGATTATATTTCAATCATATTCTTTTTATTTTTAGCATGCTCTCTGGTAATGGTATTGGTGTGTTTAGGGCAAAGTGCTAGGACCTCACATGCAGTCTAACCCCTCTGGTATTTGTCTGCTACTAGGCCATGCACTCTGCTTCTTGTTACTTCAGTTTAGCCTTATGATGGCTAAGTTTCTGTGCACTCTTATTCTATTCCCAGTTACATGCTTACTGGACTGAAATGCAGTTCATGTATTCTCAATTTTTACAATTTTACATGCCTGAACATGGAGAGGGCATGTCACCATATATCACACCAGCATTCCTAAATCAAGAATGCCTGCTACTGCTCCTGCCAGACTTAATTGACAATGAGGAACATTATGAAGTTGATCAAGTCCTAGATCATAAATTATGAAAAATTAAGTCAAAAGGTGGTGGAATGATGATCACAGTTGACTATCTAGTCAGCTGAAAGAGATATGGCCCAGAATCAAACCAATGGGTCAATGAACAGCATATAAATGCTAATGATATAATATATGATTACAAACAGGCATTGAACTGATATTTTATTAGTCAATGTCTTCATGAATCTTATGAGAAGAAGGGTAGACTATCTGCTCTCAGATGCCTAGACTTATCCCTAAATTAGCCATCAGAATGATGGTCTTAAGAAGGGGGTAATGTTATGATTTTTCCTCATTTTCATCTTTTATTTGAGAGATTGACCCCTATCTTTGCTTAGTCAGAGTGCTTAGACCAGTGCTTAGGACCATGGGACAGGCTTAGTCAGCACAACAATGCCCAGTTGGTCATTGTCCTTCAATGTGATGGTAACTGCTTGATGATAGACAATACTCTTTTGTAGATAGCTTAACAACACTAGACAAAATGCTCTATAATGCTAGGACACACAATTAGGTAGTTATATCTTTAGATGGATGACAACTAGTATATAAGTAGCATAGCTCTCACTATAGTATCTCCAGCTTTGAGCTAAAGTTTATTTTTCTACCATCTTATCTTGAGCCAATCTAAAGGTCTTGCAATATAGAGCCATATAACATATCAAGTGAACTCTGACATCATTGTCTGAAGTGTAAGACAGTGTCAGTTTATTATGTGTTTAGGTCACATGTCATTTGAGCTTAACAAGAATTAGTTCAATTGTATAGTCCCAAGGCTTGAGCTCTAGTAGCTCATCAAAACTCTCCTTGTCAAAGAGATCTCAGTAGTCTTGAGTCTAGTCCAGGACTATTTTCTCAAAGATTCTTTCCTTCTTTTTGGCATTTGCTTTAGCAGCTAAGTCATTGGTATGGTGCATTGCCCAGATATGTAATGCCTTTCAAATGTCTACAGCAAAGATTGTCTCTCTATCCTCTATCTCTTCATCCCATTGGTCCTCAGAGTCTTTGTCAGGCTGTTCAAAGGGAGTTTTCTAGCACTTGCATCATGTGAAGGTGATTTGCCTGGTCTTCCAATTGACCAAGGGATTGTGGCATATAAACCAGTCATGACTGAGAAATACTTCTTTGGTTTTGAAATTGGTAATGGTCAGATCAATTCATTTGAAATAGTCACCAATAGTTAGATGGAGTTTAATGAACTCAGTTATTGATCCAGCTTAGTTCTTGGTTCCATCTGCATTATATACAGGGATAGAGGCAGCAGTGACTCTGGTGGAAAGCCTATGCTTGTTGATAAAAGCATAGTTGATTGAGCTACTGGTACAGCTACTGTTGATTAAGATGGTAACCACATAGATGGACCAGTTAGTCAAGTCTTGCTCTGGGGTCTTTGTCTGTCAAATGTATCTCTAGAGTCCATGTAGCTTGTTGAGCCATTTCAGTGCCTGACATTGCTCAGCCTGATGCATTCCTTCCACTATTTCATCAACCACTTCTTTAGTCTAGGTCTTGTGTATCCAGTTCTTGAGTATGGCCTTTACTTTTTCTTCTGTCCTGGCATCTTTGATGGCCCTCCAGATCCATTTAATATTGAATGGCTTAAGTCATTTGATGGGAGCCTCTCCCTCTGTTCAGCCTATAGATGGTTGAGTTTTTTTGTTTGGTGATTTATGCAATATGTTGGTAGTAGTTGAGTTGGATATATTTAAATGTACAGGTAAGTTAGACATAGGAGTGCCTACAAAGATACTATTAGTCTATCCTACAGCTACTGATGATACACTGTTCTTCTTGGCTGATCTAGTGAAATTGCTCACTGATTGGCCTCATCTTTTACTTCCTCATCCTTAGTCTCTGTGCCAAGTTCCTTGGCTTCCTTCTGTAACTCAGCAATTTGCACTCTGATGTCTTTGCAGATATGCTTCTTCTTCAGGTGGTCTCTTGACATATGGTCCTTTTGGCCACAGTTGAAACACTTGTCTTTCTTCTTTAATCAATCTATATCCATTGGTTTCCTGGCCCCAGTGTATATAGTGCCTATTCCTGTCTTTTGAGTTCCATATAAGAGGGTGCTGGCTGTTGATGAAGAGCTTGTTTTAGTAGTCCCAGTTTAGTTGCTGGGCTTTAAATTCAAAGTTGTCAGCTGATTTGTCTTCTGATACTCCTGTAAGTCGGATTGTTCTGCTTTCTGTCTCTGCCTCTCCTTGTACATCTTGATGATCTGCTCCTTCTATTTATCATATCTCTTCAGGATGAACTTCTCAATATCTGAGATTATCTTGATGTAGGATGAGGAGGCTCTTCACTTGAGCATCTCTACTATTCTCTCATCATCTGCTATGTCATCTCTAATTCCAGTGAACTTAGTGAGCCATTTCAGCTTGTCAAAATATTCTGTCACCAACTTATCTCCTATTTTGAACTCCTTGATCTTTGCCTTGTGCACTTCTTGTATGGCCAGATTAATGAACTTGTTGTTAAGCATCTGTTTGAAGATGGGCCATGATGGTAGGCAGTGATGTTGTTGGGTAGTTGAATAGAAGTTCAAGAAAATGAGTATGCACCACATCTTTGCTTTATCCTTCAGATAGGAGGAGGTTCATGTGATCTTGTTCATATTGGTCCTCAAGTAGGCAATGTATACTTTGAAATATTGTTCACAGTCAATTAGAAATCAGTCAATATCATCAGACATGCCCTTGAAAGAGCAGGGCTTTTAGAGTAGATCAGGTTTGCACTGGAGAATGGTAGCATTGTCTAGCAGTGCACTCATGGGATTGGGCCACTGGTCAAAGGGCAGGTGCCACTATTCAGTTGGTGGGCTAGAGAATGAATGGAGAGACCCATCATCAGCAATAGGGCTTTCTAATAGAGCTGCTTTTTTTCATACTATTACTCTGTTTCAGATCATGAATCTGAGCTTGATGGCCTCAGGGTTGTTCTTTACTGACTCCTTTTCACTTTCTTCAGCTTTATCAGATGGTGGCTGCCCACTAAATAGCCTGCTCTCTTTGCTGGTCCAAGAGTTTCAGAAACCAGCAGGCCAAGTAGCTGGTTGTGGTCAGGATCATGACAGCCAGGTTGCTAAGGATTAGATCAATGGCATCATACAGGAGTATTGACTTCAATTGGTTCAAATCAATAGAGTCATGTATACAGCTTGCTTTAGAGTGGTGAACAGAGTCTATAGTATTGGTTGAACATTGTACTTTGACTTGTACTTCAGCAACTCACTGAGATGATCTTCTAGATGCTATCTGTTATAAACATTAATAGCATAGTTAGTGGTGGAATATTGCAAAGTATCCTGCCATTTATTGGTATCAGCATAAATATACTTCTGCTCTATTTCTGAAATCAACCACTGAGTATCTCTCTATAGAAATATTACTCTCTCTTTGTACAATCCTTTGTATTCTTCTTCTCTGGCTCATTGTATTTCTTTGACCAATGCTTCTTTGTTTGTCTTTTCTTCTGAATATTTCTATTGCCCTTATTTAAGAGAGACATCTTGAATTGCCTTCTCATCTTCAGTCTATCCTTTTTCCTTGCTGTCCTTGATGGGAAAGTCATCATACAGGTCATAAGTTGGAGAGTCCTATGGCCAAAGAGTTGCCAGAGAGCTGGTTGTCATCATTGACAATGATGCTAGGATTGGACCAAGCAGGAGACTGCTTAATTGGTTCTGCTCTAATCCTGAGGTTACTTCTATGACTGCCTTGAGTTCAGTGCTCCTCCAATTTGCAGCAATATCAGTAAAAGTTTTGATAGAACCAGAGATTGAGGAAGAGGGCTATAATTCTTTCTTTAAGAAATCATTGGAGTCTCTAGTCAGAGACATGAGTATTGAGAGTGTTATGATTTTTTCTTTTTTATTTCCATTTTCTATGAGTTAATCCCTATTTATGCTTAATCAAGGTGTCTAAACCAGTGCTTAGGATTATGGAAGAAGCTTAGTCATCACAATATGAGCTAATCTATCATTATCCTCTGATGTGGCAATCAGCCCTTGATGATACACAATCAATCTTTTGTGTATAGTAGTGATGCCCAAAGACAATAGGCATAAAAACTTGAAAATATATAATAAACAGTCTTATATTTATCTCAGACATATACAGTATATAAGGAGGCTCACTCTTGCTAGAAAACCTCAGCTTCAAGCTAAAGTTTATCCTCATATTATTCTACTCTTGAGCTGATCATAAAGCCTTATAGCATATCAATCAATATTCACATCAGTGGACTCTGCTATTTCACTCAAAGTATGAAGTGACATCAGTTTACCACATGTCTACAATCATGTGCAGCTTGGGTCTAACAATTAGCTTGAAGCTTTCTCTTTTCTTTTCTCATGCACAATAAGTGTGGAGAAAACTGAATGCTATCTTTCAATTCTAACTCTCTAAACTTCAACTGCAAATTCTTTGATCTCTTAGCTTCCATCATCAGAATGCTATTAGGACTTTTGGTGATCATCCAACTTTGTTGGAGATGCCAATCAATCACCACTTAGGCAGTGAAGCACTATCAAGAGTTTCAGCAGATCTAATAAATCTTTAGGAATGTAACCTCTGGCCTCTGGTTACATGACATCCTCTATACCCTTTGATCCTCCTTTCGGTCTCTAACAGAAACCTTACCCAAAGCTGAGCCTAGCAGCCCACATTCAGGAAACATTTAAGAAGAGGAGGAGCATAGATACCCCTCTTGACCCTAACAACCCAACAGTAGAAACTACAACAATCATATCACAGGATTCTAAAACCCATGGATTCTGTCTCATCTCTAATCACAAAGACAAAGACCTTTCTGAGGACTTCTTTAATGACTCATCATCCTCTGACCCTTCCACTACCATGAGAGCATTCAGCATTAGAGACCATGCTAGAGACTCCATTGATATCCCTCAGATGGCTCTAAGACCTCAAAGTGTTTTGCTGCACTCAGAACATAACTTTCTCTATGCCACTCCAACAGAAACTCTCTTTGCCACACTTTCTCATGACTATAGCAGCCTCAGAATGGGCAACAACCAAGAAAACTGAGAAGAGGTCTGACATTGAAGAGAGGCAGCCCAAGACAGAATCATCCAAAGGATATTCCTAGACTGGGACCTCAGGGTCTCTTTCAATTATGATGCAGTAGTTCAACAGCAGTAGCAGTGACAGGAAGAGCAAGCTCAGACAGACCTCAAGTAAGCTAGAGCACTCACCAAATATACCCAGGCTGAAGCCCAGCAGCAGTATAAGGAGGAGCAAGAAGACAGAAGGAGGCAATGACAGAAGCATGAGCATGAAGCCACCCATCAGGGCTCTGTCTCCTCCAGCTGATATAGACTCTGAACAGAGTCCACATGCTCTCTATTCTAGGAGCCCAGTATTTTCAGAACCAAAACAGACCTCTAGACAGAACCTTACAGCCCTGTCACCTCCAGTGAGGCTATAAGAAGGGACAATACTCTCTCTCCCTGATGAGATGATATACCTCTCCCCCAAGCCACCAGTACCAACACCCTTCCCTCAGACACTGAGTCTATACTTAACATCTATAGGCTTCAAGTATCTCTTAACACTCATGTCTCTGACCACAACCTCTGAAGGTTTCTGTTAAGCCCAAATTCCACATGATTAGAGACATATGATAAACAGTTCAGTATCTCATACTTCAGGTATGTCCAACTGAGTTCACTTGTGTGTGACTAGCATTGTGTTGTCAAGGCATTGCAGTTCGCTTGAGATAAGATGGTGAAGTAAAACTTTAGTTTGAGACTGGGGTGTTACAGCGAGAACTATGCTACTTAAATACTGTTCTGTTATCGTGTTATAAATAACTGTTCACAAAAGATATTATCTGCTGTAGAGCTATTCCCCCTATCATTGCCAGGCTCTCCACAAAAGCTGTTGTCTTGCTGCAGAGCTGTGGTTGTGCACTGCAATTTGAGGACAAAAGGGGCATTGTCTCTCCCTTCTGTTACGCGCATGCCGCCGGCCTCCGTGTCACCTCAACCAACCACGAATCCAATCACACTACCCACCGGACTCCGACCGCTTCCCATTACCTAC
>NW_025064889.1:598416-599848 GCF_019112545.1 Guyanagaster necrorhizus | reverse complement strand
GCGTGCACTCAAGCCCACTCGATTGGCACGTTCCTAACAGTATATTCGAACTCAAACCCTTGAGTCAAAAATTTTATCATGTTCACCACATTTACCGAACCCACAGAGACCGATCCTGAACAAAGGCAGCCCACCCATCCAAACATATTTTCTATGGAAGACATCCCAGCATCTGCCTCAAAGGAACAACCAGGCCTGTTTGGATCAGCCTCCAGTGGGGGACAACCTTCCCATAGGGAAACCTACAATCACTCTAGCTTCACTGCCCGCCAACCTAATTACGACGATTCCCCTAAGCCCTATGCCGACAAGCTAGGCAAAGATGGCCGTCTTACCCAGGAAGAAAAAGACCGCCAGCGCCAGAACAACCTTTGCATGTTCTGTGGAGCCAAACACAAGACCGAGGACTGCAACAAGTGGAAGGCAGCAGCCTCCGCCAAGGGGCGTGCAGCAGAGGTCGACACCGCTCCCGTGGAACTGGCTCCGACGGAGTCGGAAAACTAGGAAGCAACCCTGTTCCCTCCGTGCGAGTTCAGGGTTGCGTCGACTGTATTCGCACACCGGAGGTCATCACTCTCAACGCAACATCCCTTTCCAATCACTCCTTCCACATTCCCCTCTCAGCAGAATTGCCAACTACTACGGAACCCGATGGTTCCCCAACTTGTATCATCCTACGTTTTCTTGCCCTTATTGATTCTGGCTCTAGCCACTGCTTTGTTGACACTAAGTATGTAGCTGCCAATGAAATCCCCATTAAAACCATCCCTAGTGTGCAACTTCGATTATTTGATGGCTCCATCGGGAGCCGTATATCTCAAATCGCAACCATCCCCATCTGTTTCCCGTCCGGAGACACCTTCCCCATCGACTTCTATGTCACTCCTCTGGATTCGTCTTGCAATCTTGTCCTAGGATACAACTGGCTCTCCCGCTACAATCCACTGATTGACTGGGCTGAGAACAGTATCATTTTCCGCTCAAGCTACCAGGATCCCACTCCAACCAATTCCGCAGCCTCCACCGCATCCCAGGGACTTCCGTGCCCACAGGACAACAGTCCACCCCTCTCTGAGCCTTCCAGCTCAAATCCGGGACTTCCGTGCCCACAGGACAACAGTCCACCCCTCTCTGAGCCTTCCAGCTCAAATCCGGGACTTCTGTGCCCACAGGACAACAGTCCACCCCTCTCTGAGCCTTCCAGCTCAAATCCGGGACTTCCGTGCCCACTAGACTCCACCAGTCCAACTCCCGGGGCTTCACCCCATTCCAAATCAACTCCAGGTAACCGGCGGACTCCGTTCCCGTACGAACCCATCTACTCCTATCCTCCCTCAGAGTCTTTTACTACGAAAGCACATCCAAAGATCTCCATCATATCCGCTGCCGCATTTGTCCGAGCCAGTGCAGAAGAAGGCGCTCAGCAGTTCAC
>NW_025064889.1:480303-595421 GCF_019112545.1 Guyanagaster necrorhizus | reverse complement strand
GATACCCAGACAAACCAGGACCCTTGTCCAAAGTTATTCAAACATCCCATTCCTAATACAGTGCTACTCTGGACACCACCATCGCCCCACCTTACCATTTCAATTCTAACCACTAATTACCACCGTTCAATCACCCTTCCTACACTTTCAAAATCAAAAAATTTTCGCATTTACATTTTTTTCCACCACCAACATCTGACGCCCTTTTCTATATACATTTTGTACAAAATATTTACAAAGAAGTGGAACCCGACGGGCCCGCACCGGAACCCGAACTCTCTCCCTGCCTCTTCAACTCCTCTATATCCTCGTCCAGCCCCTTCAACATTGCCTCCCGAAGATCCTCCACCTCCTGATCCCTCTCATCCTTGAACATCAGTTGGGCCTTCTTCCAGGCCTCCACCTCGGACTCCGAAAACAGCTCCGAAGGAGACGACACATCATCGGAACTGTAGTCGTCTTGAAGACCTGCCACAGTATCGTGAACATCCGCCACCTCGTCCGCCAACTCATCCACGCGACGCATCAACTTGCGTATCAATTGTGAAAGTTGGTGGAGACCGGCGGAGACCTCCACACTGCTGATCACCTCGCTCGCGGTGACACCCTTGTTGAACGAACAGGCGGTCTTCTTGATCTTGCAGCGAGAGCAAGTCCGCCCTCGACCGGCGCCTTCGGCTACCAGTCGTGCATAACACCGGGCACCATCTTGACGACAGCGCACACAACTCCCTAAAAACAAAAAAAGCTAAGTTGAGCCATGAAAGAAAACCAAGACACTTACTTTCACCATCCAACAATTCCTCGCCCCCCGCCGGTCCTGCCACTTCCAACTTTGCCCGCTTTTTGGGGCTAACAACCACCTCTGTCCCACTGCCATCCACTACGCTCTTCGACCTGAACTTGCGTTTACGGCCTTTCTCCGCCGGACCCGCTGCCCTTCTCTTCCCCTCCTGCACCCTCTTCCTCCTCTCCAGAGTCCCCTCGGATTCCTCGGACTCATCATCCCCCTCAGTCCTCTTGTCCTGTTCATCATCGGATTCCAGAGGCGTAGGGCGAGTCACCTTCTTGAAGCGAAGACCAGGGCCAGGACCAAACCGTTCCACCAACACTCGACGCAGCCGAAAATCAACGGCCTCTGCGGGTGTCATTTGCAACCCATCCTCCGCAACCATCCCCTCCGGCTCTACCTCCTCAGCCTCAGCCCTCGCCGCTGCCTCCGCGGCCTCCCTCTCCTCAGCTTCCCTCCGAGCCGCCTCTCTCAACGCCTCCTCTGCCTCCTTAGCCCGCCTCTCCGCGGCCTGCCGAACCTCCTCTCTCTTCCTCTCCAACTCCTCCTTCTGCTCTTTTTTCCGCGCCTCCCGGGCCACACGGTCCGCCCGGACCCTTTCCTCCCGCTCCCGCTCCCCTTGCCATTCCGAATGGCTCTCCACGGCCTCCGCATATTCTTCCTCTGCGGTTCGCCATTCCAGACGAAACAATTCCTTGGCCTCTTCAGGGCCATCGGGGGTGGACCCCCTCACCAAAGGCTCGGGAGTGCGTGAGCGATGATACGTGGCGAGCGACGACATAGGCGAAGATGGTGGTTTCAGATCAAGCTGAAAAAACTCCCACGGCCACCAACAATCTTCCATGTGGCCCCACCGGCCATCGGGATCTGCGCTCTTGAGGGCAAGAACGCTAAGAGGGGGATACTGTTATGCGCATGCCGCCGGCCTCCGTGTCACCTCAACCAACCACGAATCCAATCACACTACCCACCGGACTCCGACCGCTTCCCATTACCTACTAATTTCATTTCACCAGTATCATTTCACATCCGTATTTCACATTGTAATATCTAGACCCCGAACTTGGTAACGAATACCGACACCGGAACCCAATGGAACCCGACTCGGAATTAGCTACCATTAGTATATAAAGCCATGTACATCATCGTAGCTACTCAGTTCGAATATCAACTTGGATAAGCCATCTACACTTCATACTCACTCCTCCCTATCTCATCCGTCGGATTCCGCTCCGAAGGATACTCCTGTTCACTTCTCTGACAGAACTCCGTTCTGTCCATCCAGATCCTTGGGCTCCGACTCAAGGGTGACGTTGCCAATAGCTTCGTCAACGCCCACGCACTCCGCCAGACTCCACGCGTGCACTCAAGCCCACTCGATTGGCACGTTCCTAACACCTTCACAGCACATAGCAGTGCGACAGGAGAATGACTGACTTGGGCTGCTGAGCTAAGCATTCCCACAGTCATAAGCACTGGCCTAAGCACCCTGACTAAGCAAAGATAGGGGTCATTTCCAAGGAAAAAGAAAAGAAAATAGAAGAGAAATAGGAAAAATCATAACATTACCCCCTTCTTAAGACCATCATCCTGATAGTTAAGTTAGGGTAGACCCCCCCCTTCAGAAGGAGGTGGCCAATCTGCTGGACCCATCCATTGGACCGCCATCTTCATCATCCTCTCCTGTATCAGGTTTAGGTTTTCAGTCGGCTCATAATATTGAACATGACCACCCTTGACATCCAAGCTATTGATTCTGTGCTTGTAGTCCTGAATCGCTTTTTCCGCATTCATGTATTTTTCATTGACCCATTGGTTTGTTTCTGGCCCATACCCTTTCCAGCTGACTAAGTAGTCAATGGTAGTTGTCATCTCTCCACCTTGTGCTTTGACTTTTCATGTTTTATGGTTTAGAACTTCATCGATTTCGTAGTGCTCTTTGTCATCGATGAGTTCTGCAGGTGGCAGAGGTGGTCATTCTTAGTTTGGAAAGGCTGGTGTGATATATGGTGTCAGTAATATTTCGTTAAAAACATGATGGATTTTCCACATTGCTGGAAGCTGCAACTTGTATGCGGATTCCCCGATTTTAGCCAGGATTTTGAATGGGCCTGTCCGTTTGTCTGCCAATTTCCATTTTGGCCTTGGCAGGTGGAGGTTTGTAGTATCTAACCATACTTTGTCATTAATTGAGTATTTGTGTGCCGGTCGCTTGTGCTTGTCATACTGCTTTTTCATTAATAAAGCAGCTTTGTTAAGAGCAGCCTTGGTCTCCTCATGGATCTTTGTCATTGTCGTTGCAAAGTCTGATGAGGCTGGCATCGTTGTATGAATCCACCCAGTTTGTGCAACTGGTGGGTTCGGGTTCCTTCCGTAGTTTATGAAGAATGGTGTTTTGCCTGTCGCTGAGTAGATCCTGTTGTTATGTTGGAATGCTGCCAGTGCTAGCCATTCCATCCAGTCGTCTTGTCAATAAGTGATGAAAAGTTATAAATACTTTTCAATTTCTTGGTTGGCCTGTTCTGTTTGACTGTCTGTCTGAGGATGGTATGCTGTGGAGACATTCTTTTTGATATTGAGCAGTCAGTACAAATCATCCAGGAATTTGGATACGAATTGTGGTCTCCTGTCTGAAATCACTACTTGAGGCATGCCATACTTTGCATAAACCTCGTCCCATAGTATCTTTGCCTATCCCTCAGATGTCAATTCTATGGAACAGGTGATTGGAATGATCGCTTTTGAGAAGCGATCGACTATGACGATGATGGCATCATAGCCATCACTTTCAGGAAGTCCGATTATCATATCCACCAAAATGTGGGTCCATAGTGATGAAGGGACCTCATTCGGGTGGAGCAGTGCAGCTTTGGGTTGTGTTGAAGTCTTGCCTTATTGGCAAACCTCACAAGCTTTGACATATCGGATGATATCATAGTCCATTTTCAGCCACCAGTATTCCCTTAGTATAAGCTCCTTTGTTTTTGCAATGCCGGGATGTCCGGCCATCGCATGATCATGACATGTGGCAATGATGTCACCATGAAGTTTTTGGTCTCTGGGGATGTAGATCTGTCCATTATAGCGGATCAGTCTCCTTCCTTCTTCAGCCCATGCTCATGATTGAGTGATGAGGCAATT
The DNA here is from genome assembly GCF_019112545.1 of Guyanagaster necrorhizus. Taxonomy (NCBI): domain Eukaryota; kingdom Fungi; phylum Basidiomycota; class Agaricomycetes; order Agaricales; family Physalacriaceae; genus Guyanagaster; species Guyanagaster necrorhizus. The sequence continues at coordinate 591,490 of NW_025064889.1, read as the reverse complement.
CGTTGATCCCACTTATGTGGATCCCAGGTGGCACTCTTGATGCGTTCGTGCATCTCTTCTTCTGTGGGCATGATCATTGTCTGAAAGTGTTCTGGTTGTAGTAAAACGACTTCCTTGTTGTCATCACCCCCTTGGTCGTGATCTGCCTGGCGGCTGAGGAGGTCAGCCTTTTTGTTTGTCATGCCAGCCTTGTGATGTAGTGTATAGTCATATTGGGATAGTTCTGTGACCCATTGGGCTTGTCTGTGATTAAGCTTTTGAGGTTGTCAGAAGTACCGGAGGTTCTGGTGATCAGTTCAGATTTCGAAAGTTTGGACTGCTCCGATGAGATAATGCTGCCACTCAGCAAGAGCGAGCATTATAGTGAGGAGTTCTTTGTCATAGATTTCATAGTTGCGCTCAGTTATTGTCAGTGCTTTTGACATAAAGGCGACTGGTCACCACTTGCCATCCTGTTCCTGTGAAAGTACGGCCCCAACTGCGCCTTCACTTGAGTCAGCTTCCACATGGAACTTTCCATCCTGGCTAGGTATAGCCAAAATAACGTCTTCAGCTAACCGGCATTTAAGGTCGTCGAATGCTGCCTGTTGGGAAATTCTCCAGGTCCATAGGGAATTTCCAGTCAATTGCATCATAGGTCAGACTATTTTGCTATAGTCCCAAATAAACCAGCAGTAGAAGTTGGTGAATCTGAGAAATGATTGTAATTCCTTCTTCTTGGTTGGTTCCGGCTATTCTGTTACTCCTGCAACTTTGATTGGGTCTATCCTGATGCTTCCTTCGCTGATAATGACTCCGAGGTATTCGGTCTCCAATACCTTGAACTCACATTTTTCGGCCTTGAGGAAGAGTCGGTGCTCCCTCATCAAGGATAGGACTTGGTGCACCAATCGTCTGTGTTCCTCTTTGGTTTTGGACATGATTAGTATATCGTTCAGATAGATCATGACCTTCCCTGTGGCAATGAGATCTTTGAAGATATCATTCATCATCTACTGGAAGGTTGCTGGTGAGTTTGTCAAGCTGAAGAACATTACTGTCAGCTCGAACAAACTGCAGTTTGTTCGAAAAGCAGCTTTCCACTTGTCGCCTTCTTTGATACGCACATTATTGTATCCCCACCGAATGTCCAGTTTGGTGTAGTATCTTGCGCCTCGGAGTTTGTCCATCAACTCTGAGATTAACGGAAGAGGATAATGATTTTTGATCGTCATCTCATTGAGTTTCTGGTAATCTTGCACTGGTCAGAGTTTTCTGTCCTTCTTTTTGATGAAGAAGAAGGGTGATGCCATTGATGACTTTGATGGTCAGATTTATCCACTAGATAAGTTCTCTTCGAGGAACTTGTCTAGCTCCTGTTGTTCATTGTTGCTTAATGGATAGCATTTGCAATCTAGGTTGGCATTCACATTAGGGATTAATTCGATGGCATGGTCCCATGGTTTTGCATCGAATAGTTCATTGAAACTTTCTTTTTCGAATAAATCTCAATAGTCGTGCACCCATTCAGGTACCATTTCATCGAATGTCTTCTCCCCTTTTTCAGCATTGGCTCTTGCTGCGAGGTCATTAACATGGTGCATTGCACGAATGTTAATAGCCCTTTGAAGGTCTACAGTGAGGATGGTTTCACCGTCTTCCATTTCTTCATCCCATCAGTCCTCAGGGTCTTCATCTGGGAGTTCGAAGGGAATTTTCTGGCAACGACATCAGGTGAAGGTGATCCATCCGGTTTTCCAATTGATTAGCGGATTGTGTCTGATTAGCCAATCATGTCCGAGAAATACCTCCCTGGTTCCTAGATCTGTTACTGCCAGGTCGATTTGTTCTGAGTGATCACCGATAGTGAGCCTAAGCTCCATGTATTTGGTGATTGATCCTGCTTGGTTCTTTGTTCCATCTGTATTATAGATGGGTATTGGGGTCACTGTTGCCTGTGTAGGTAATTGGTGCTTGGTGATGAAAGCCTGATTAATAGAACTTCCTGTACAACCACTGTCGATCAGGGCAGTGACTGCATGGGTAGATTGAGACGTTAATGTCTCAATCTGTGCTTTGGTTACTAGGTCCTGTCCCAAAGTTTTAGTTTGATGAATAAACTTTCATGGTCTGCGTAATTCATCGAGCCATTCGAGTGCTTGGCACCTCTCTACTTTTCACATTTCTGTGATCATATTGTCGATCACTTCCTTGACATGGGTCTTATGTACCCAATTCTTGAGTATGGCCTTTGCTGCTGTTTCATCTCTCGCATCTTTGATTGCTCGCCAAGTCTATTCAGTATTGAATGGCTTGAGCCAAGCTGTAGGGTTCTCTACCCCTCTTCAGCCTGAAGGCAGTTGAGTCTGTTTTATCTTTTTAGTTTGATGAACAGAAGGTGAAGACATACCTTTGAGGCTCTCTGCCCCTCTTTGGCCCTTCATTGGCACTTGAGTCATTAAAGTTGGTTCCTTAGGCGATTCTGGTTTTTGAGTAACGAGGTTGGGTATATTTGAATGCACACATAATTTAGACATAGATGGTAATACTATAGAGGATAGAATGTCAGTCTGTCCAGCAGATTGTAACCTGTTACTTGTTTCTTTGGCCGAGGCAGTCAAATCGCTTACTGCTCAGCCCTGTCTTTTACCTCCTCAGATTTGTCATCTTCCCTGAGGTCTTGTGCTTCTTTTGTCAACTCCATGATCCATGCCCTGATATCCTCCCATGTGTGTTTGTTCTTTTTTTCTGGGTAGTTCCGCGCCATGTGGCCTGGTTGGCCACAATTAAAGCACTTCCCCTCCTTCTTGAGGCAATCCACATCGATCTGCTTGCCCATTCTGGTACTTGGACCCTTACCAGTTTGCTTCCCGTCGTTCTTGGAAGTTGGGGCAGAGCCGCTGGGCCTGGTGGATGTGGTCATGTGAGAGGTGGAGGGCTTCAAGCCCTGTCCCTGATACCTGTGCTGGTCTCACAGGTTTGTCGCTTCTGCCTTCTGCCACTGTCATTCTTGCCACATCAGGATGATTCATGCCTTCCAATTGTCATAGCCAACCAGCACACTATGGCCGAGATCTGAAATGGTCTTGAGGTAATGTGGTGGTACTCCCCGCTTCATGTACTCAACCATGTGTCCCGAGTCGGCTATGTCCTCCCAGATCTCGGCGAGTTTTCTGAGTCATTCCAGTTCGTCGAAGTAATCGGGTGCCGCTTTGTCACCCATCTTGTACTCCTTCATCTTTGATTTGTGGACTTCTCATACAGTGGAATCCATGAATTTGTCACGAATCATCTGCTTTAGTACCTGCCAGGCTGGATACCGATTGTGTTGTCAAGTGATCGACCAAAAGTTGGGGGCTAGGAGTACCCACCATACTTTTGCTTTGTCTTCAAAGTAGGTGGTGGCATAGTTTACCTTGTACATGTCGTGAAGAAAGTACGAGGCAAAAACCTGGAAATATTGGTCACAGTCCATGAGGAAGCAGTCAATATTGTCTGAGGCCCCTTTAAAAGGAAGGGGCTCCCACCCAAGTGTCGGTCCAACATTTAGTATATGCGCCTTCGGATCAAGAGGCGACATCAGATTCAGGAGCTCTCTGTCAGGAGGACCTGCCCAATCCATCGGGGGCCCTGGAAAGGAATGCAAGGAGCCATCATTGGCGATGGGGCTCCTTGGAGCTGGCGGCCCTTTCTTCTTGACGATCCGGCCATCTTTGATCGTCCACCTCTGTGCTGTGGCCTCGGGGTCATCCTTCTTTTCGTCGGTCAGTGCTGATCCGGTTGTCTCGTCAGGTGGTGGCTGTCTCTCCAATAGTCAGCTTCCTGTACCGGTCCAGGGATTTGGGTGGTAAATTCTCGGCTGCGCATAGGACCAGGTAAGCCGAGATGCCATGCTGCGAATGGCTGATATGGTGAGCGAGTACCTTGATGTTGCCGTTCAGATTGAGGATGCCGTGTTTGCCGATTTGGGTGGCATTACACTTGGCATCTATGGCATTGGTGCCTCTCGCTTGCTGAACCTTGGTCAGTATGGTGGCATCACCATCATCTGATAATGTAAGAAGCGCTGATTGAAATTAAAAATAGCCCACTCTGTCGCGGCATACTGTAAAATTTCCTCCTTCTCAACAGGATCAGCAGTGGTGTACCTTCTCCCCAGGGATGATCGTAGCCAGTGATCGTCCCTCCATAATTCGGCTACCTGTTCCTGGTATAACCGGATAAACTCCTCTTCTCACACCTCTCGTTCTCGTCGTTTCTTCTCCTGTTCTCAGCATGTGGTTATACTGACGATGCTTCCCCACTCAAGGATGGGGTCCACTACTCGGCCTCCTTGGTTCTCCTCCTCGGCCTCATTGTCCCCTTTGGCCCCCTTGTCGGTGGTCTCCTTGAGGAGGGAACTGCCTTGCTGGCCGAAGGTTTCCAGGTCAGATAGGCTGGGGCTGAGTACTTGACTCGGCATCATCGGGTCTGGGTCAAGGAGTAAGCTCCCGGTCAGGCTGCTCCTCTTCTCCTTCTGCTGTCGGTGCCACTGCTTGGCGATACTGGCGGAAGTTTCTGTAGAAGCGGGGGCGAAGGAAGAGGGTGGCAATTAGCCCATCGAGGACCCTTTTGAGGTTCCTGGTGGGGTCAATATGTTCGTCGTTGCCGCTGATGGATCCAAGGTCCGACGATATCCTATCTCCCTGGATAGGGATATCATCAGTTTTGGTGATGGTGTCTGTCCCATATGATAACGGGTGGTCATCGTCGAGAAGTGTCGGCTCCCTGCAGTAGTAGTCGTTGGCATGGACAGTTCTGGCTGGTCCGGTCCAGAGGTTGGACTCACTGACAGGAGTGGCCGGTTCCCAGAATGGAGGGTCGGAAGTGCTGACTGCAGTATCGAGGTAATTGGCAAGGGAGTGAGGAGTCAGCTGTATTGGGTTTGATACCACTGGACCACCTCTTGGTAGGTGGGTTGCCTCTCCTCGTTCAAGTCTGCTGGCAGCTCTTGATGCTGCTTGCCAGTATCGGACCTCGTTTCTGTTGGTGTCATCAAAGAAAGGGTCAGGGCTACTGACCCTTGTTTCCCTTCTGCTGCTCCTTGTGGTACTTCTGGCTGCTGGAGCCACCCAAATGGCATCCAGAGAGTCTCTAGCCTGGCGCCCAATTCCAGACTGGGTGACAGTTGTTTTTGACGTTGTGATGCTGCACTCGGGGGAGGGGACGGGGGTGTTGGATTGGGATCGTTGAAACCCTGTAGCCCAAGGGTTTCCAGGGTCTCGGATGACTGCCGACAGGGGTCTTGGGGGATACTCGTGCTGCTGGTGCTGCTCCTCTTCTTTCCTAGAATGCCTTTGAGTTGAGCTCTCAGGCTCGTCTTCTGTTTCTTCGGGGTGTCAGATGGAGTTTCGGACAGAGGCAGGGATGTTGTGGAAGGGGAGGTCTGATGTGACATTTTGAAGGATTGTACGGATGCGCTGAAATTCTTGATAGTGTCAAATGGCCCAGATGATAATGGATTGGCATCCACAGCACAGCTGTATGATCACCAACAAACCGATCAAGGTTCCAATGATAGAGGCTAAGAGTTCAAAGAACTCATGTGTAAAGTTTGGATCAGATGGATTTAGAGCAGGGGGCATTCAGTTTCTCAGCACAAATAGGCTTGAGAAAAGGAAGTGAGAAGTCTCAAACTAATTGTTAAGCCCAAATTCCGCATGACTAGAGACATGTGATAAACAGTTCAGTACCTCGTACTTTGGGTATGTCCAACTGAGTTCACTTGTGTGTGACTAGCATTGTGTTGTCAAGGCATTGCAGTTTGCTTGAGATAAGATGGTGAAGTAAAACTTTAGTTCAAGACTGGGATGTTACAGCGAGAACTATGCTACTTAAATACTGTTCTGTTATCGTGTTATAAATAACTGTTCACAAAAGATATTGTCTGCTGTAGAGCTATTCCCCCTATCATTGCCAGGCTCTCCACAAAAGCTGTTGTCTTGCTGTGGAGCTGTGGTTGTGCACTGCAATTTGAGGACAAAAGAGGTATTGTCTCTCCCTTCACAGCACATAGCAGTGCGACAGGAGAATGACCGACTTGGGCTGCTGAGCTAAGCGTTCCCATGGTCATAAGCACTGGCCTAAGCACTCTGACTAAGCAAAGATAGGGGTCATTTCTGAGGAAAAAGAAAAGAAAATAGAAGAGAAATAGGAAAAATCATAACAGTTTCTCGGAAGAAGGGTTGCTTGACAATTCCTCAATCTGGAGTTCTATGCAAACTTCAGAATCTATAATGAGGAACTGAAGGCAGTGCAAGCATGTGGAGGCACTTACTATCATCTCAATCTTGGCAATACCCTTTGACCAGTTATCCAGAATATTGACAATAATAAGGTAGGGCCCAGCACTTGAAATGACAGACAGCTCCCCAGTGACCATTTAACTGGTCAAGAGGAACATCTTTGACCAGCTGATCTCTTCTCTCCTTAAGGAAGATAAGGAGGAAATGAGTGAGGACACCAAGATTGAGGATGAAGACCCTTTTAGAGTGAAAAAATTCATGAAGTATGCTAAGAAAGATACCAATGAAGAAGCTCTGAAAAAAGAGATACAGAGAAACTGAGTGGAGGAATACCAGGATCTCTATGAGAAAGAGGTAATATTTTTATAGTGTGATGCCAAATGGCTCATATCTCATATGAGACAACTATATATTAATGCTGAACTATTGGAACAGTGGAAAATTTTACAGTATTCTGCTACAAAACACACAATCAACATCTACAACAGAAGGCACTCTGAAGATCAACTTGCTGACTTGCTAATATACAAGTTGAAGTTTGATATACAATCAATGCCATAGACACTGATCACAATCCTGAAATGAGCCATCTATATGATCCCATCAGTTTGATCAAGCTGAAGCTGCTATTCATACTCTATACTATCAGTCTAGATCTTAGCAACTTGGCTCTCTCAGCTACAACTCCAGCCAACCACTTAGACCACCAGCCTCAAAAATCCATAGACTGGCAAAGGAAGCTGGTTACTCAGTGGACAGCTACTACTTAATGAGACTGAGAGAAGTGGGACAGGAAAGGAACTGATTAAAGATGATCCAGAAGCTGTTTAACTAGAGTTTACTATTAAGAATGAAGTGATCATATGAAAGAAAGCTGCCCCACAAGAGAGTCTCATAGCTGATGACAAGTCTCTCTACTTCTTCTCAGGACCTCTGACTGAATGGCACTGCCTGCTATTCAACAAATACCCAAACTCTATAGGGGCATTACCCTAAAACACTGCCATCTTACAGTGCAAGCCTGATTTACTTCACACACCATGCCCCTTTAAAGGCACATCTGACAATATTGATCAATTTCTGATCAATTGTAAACAATATTTCAAGGTATACATCATTTACCTCAGAACCAACATGAACAAGGTGGCCTTCACAGCCTCTTACTTTGAGAGCAAAGCCAAGCAATGATAGACTCTCATTTCACTCACATTCTACTCTTCTATCTAGCAGCACCACCAATTCTCATCCTGACTCATCTTTAAGCAGATGGTATGTGACAAATTCATCAATTCAGCCATCCAGGAAGTACATAAAAACAAGATGAAGGAGCTATAAATAGTCAGCAACAAAGTTGCAAGCAAGTATTTTGACAAGTTGAAGAGGTTAGAAATGCTAGCCAGAGTGTGGGAGAGCACTGATGACAATAGAAGGATGGTTGAGTACCTCAAGCTTGGCATTCTCTCATCATATATAAAGATGATCTCCAATATAGGCACTAACATTCCAAAGGAGTACAATACATGAAAGGATTGGATTACTGAAATGAACAAAGAGCAGCTCTGATAAAAGGCTATAAATGCTAGAATTCAATCCAACAAGAAGCTCAGTTTATCATCTAATAGTAAATTCAGCAGCAGAATCACCCTCAAGTCTAGCATGACATCCTCTTATATCACACAGAAAACCAGAACTGACATAACCTACATCAGAACTAGAAAACCAATGGATATTGATCAAATGAAGAAAGAAGGAAAGTGCTTCAACTGTTGATGTGCTTGGTAATAGCTAAGTGACTAAGAGAGGTGAATGAGAAATGAACTCTCAAACACCAACATCTGACCACTCAATACACAATCACCAAATACAGTTGAGGTCAGTTGTTTCAAGTACAATAGAAGCACTCTTACAGTCTTAAGTAAAATCAAAGAAACAGTCAATAAAGACAGTTATTCAACTCTATCTTGCTTTCAAAGATGCAATACTCATGAGAGTAGTTTATAGCAATGTTTAAGTATAATTAGGACTTAGGATCAATGCCAAGTTGTGCTCTAAATCAACTTAGAATATTCTGAAACCCAATGAACTCTGAAACCTAAATACTAAGTCTATCAAGCACTTAGGCTTGACTAGCTGCATATAATGATTTTTCCATTTCTTTTATAAATTAACTCCTATTTATGCTTAGTCAGGATGCTAGAATGAGTGCTTAGGACCATGGGGACAAAGCTTAGTCATCACAACTAGCCAAGTCAGTCATTGTCTTTCAATGCAACAGCATTGTCTGATGACATATAATAATCCTTTTATGTATGGTAATGATGCTCTAGAACAATAGGCACAATGGACTCAGAAACACATAATAGTTGACAGGTATTATTAGCACATTCTGTATAGTATTTAAGATGGCTTGCTCTCACTGGTAATCCCCAGCTTCAAGCTAAAGTTTATTCATCTCATTCTACCCTTGAGCCAATTCTTTAAGGCCTTGTGACATACTGCTCTGATTACATATCAGTGGACTTGATCATTTTATCTAAAGTGTGAGGTAGTGGTCACTTATCATGTGTAATTGGTTCATGTGACACTTGAGTCTAACAATTAGCTCAAAGCTTCCTCTTCCCTTTTCTCATGTATATTAGTGCAGAGAAAACTGAATGCTCTCTATCAACACATCAGACCTAAATTCTGACTGAGAGTTCTTTGAACTCCTCTCTTCCATCATTGGAACATTATTAGGATTGTTGGTGATCATCCAGCTGTGCCAGAGACACCATTCAATCACTGCCTGAGCAATCAGATATTATAATGAGTTTTAACACATCCAACATATTCTACAAAATGTAACTCCAGACCTCCCACTCCATGACATCCCTGAATCCTGATGAATATCCCACCAGTCTCTGACAAGCCTCTTACCTGAAGCTAGGCCTAGTGGTATGGCTCAAGGGGATGTTCAAGAAGAAGAAAGACACAGATACTCTCCCTGACCAAGCAGCAGAAACAGCAACACTCACCTCATAGGATTCTGAAATCCCTGGCAGCAAACCCCTGTCTCCAATTATAAGGACAAAAACATCCTAGGCAACTTCTTTCAGCAGTCTCCCTCCTCTGACCCTTCCAGAACCTCTTGAACTCCTGGGATTGGTAACCATGCCAGAGACTCCCTCAGTTCTGCTTGGATGGCTATAAGACCCTGCTGCATGACATCTCAAGACCAGTCTCACAGCCTCACCTCTGCCAGCCACTATTTGGTTGGAACAAGCAGTGGGCTGGGGAGGTCTCCCTCAGACTGGCTTGATGATAAGTGACAAATCCAAGAAAATAGGAATAAAATCATATATTGGCTCTTTCCTGCCTGGGACCTTAACATCCCCTTCAATTATGATGAAGCCCTCTGACAGAAAAAGCAAAGGCAGCCAGATGCACTGCAGCTAGTTTGCAGCAAGCTTGAGGAGCACATTCTCAAAAGCAGAAGGCAGAGGAGAGAGGCCACTGAGTATGACAGAGAGCACAGAGAGGGGCAGTGAGCCATTGAAAGGGCTTGACTGGAAAGGGCTAATATCTCCAACTGGTATAAAATCCAGCCTGAGATCACATCTGTACTTATATCAGTCTATGCTGACCAGTCTCTCTCAACCCCTGTATTCTGAGAACCCAGTATCAAGTCTGACCCATGGGATGAAGCCCACTGGTGAAACAAAACCCTTGCAGCAGAAGGAAGGACTGTCAAGTCTTCCCAGCACTCTCCAATCTCACAATATCCTCCTTTCCAAAGAACCTCTAGCACTAATACTACATTCAGTGATGACAAGTCCATCCTCAGGCACTATAGATTACAAGTACTAAGGACTGCTCATGTCTCTGCTTGAGCACTCTGAGAGTTCCTTGGGAGTCAGATGGTCAGGCAGCTCCTCAATGACAGATACAGAAGAAATGTCCAGCTCTATTGCAAGTGAGTGGAGGCAGTGAGAATGACAGGAGAAAACCAGTATGACTCTGATATCAAAAGTCAGCCAGCTTCCACCTACCTCAATGCCTCTGACTTTTCAGGCCCCATGGCTGGATCCAGTATCCAGCCAGGACAGTGGGTCAACAGCATGACTACAAGAGGGTGTGGAGAGTTTTTATGATCTGTCCACCACTTCTCTTCTCACAGAAGGGGAGAGCAACAAGTATGAGGGGAAAGAAACTGAAAGTAGCAATCCACCTTGTGTGAGAGAGGAACTCACCTATATACTACAGGAGGATACAGACAAAGAAGAGCTGGAATGGGCAATACAGGAGGTGAGGATTGAAGAATACTAGGAATTTTATCTGCAAGAGGTGAACTTTTTATAGCATGATACTACCTGAATAGCATCACAGATTGGACAATTATATCTACATTCCTTGACTAATGAAAAGACAGAAATCCTGAGATATGCAGCTACTGACTACACTGCAATACAATATAACAAGAAGCATCCTGAAGACCAGCTTCAACAACCATTGGCTTACCAGATGCTGAAAGCCATATGACTAATGCCATGGTCACCACTGGTCACTCTGAAATGAGCCATGTACATGGCCTCATCTATCTGAAGCACATTTTCCCACTCGGCACTCTCATCTGGCTCCACAGCAACCCAGTGATATGCAGGCTACATGTTCAGCTCTATAATTTGCAAATTCTGCATAACACACTAGAATATGCTAGTAACTGAGGATCATTAGCCAGTAGAGGACTATGGCTGAGGCTCCAAGCTGATAGTCATGCTAGTCACCAATACTAAGTCCAAATTGGACTTTGTAAAAATAATATGGCCTAAGAATAAAAATTCCAAGTCAGGTTTGAACTTAGAAAAGTTCTGCACCACACCTTAGAAAATACTAAGTCCAAGTTGGACTTAGAAATGGTACCTCAAATAGGGCCAATTCTACATGCCACTAAGACAAGTATATTCTAAGACAGCTACGGATATAATACCATAGCCAGTTGTGGAGTATTGAGTAGAGATAGCATCATCTAGGAGCAGTAAAAAGAGAGACCCAATAATCTGTGGCTAGCACTGTGAGTTTTGACTCAAATGCCTAAGTTCAAATTTTTTAGGTATCAGATAATCTAAGAGACTTAGAATTGAGAGGAATAGAGTGGATAGGACTGGTTGACTGGACCTGACTGGGTCTGATTGATCGAGCTACTAAGAATAACTCAGAAGATTAAAACTTTGAGTAGACAGAAAGGAGTTAGGTATCCACAGTCTCTGTAGACTTAAAATAAAGCTGTGCAGTGACCAGGCAGGTCTGGGCAAGCCTAGGGGAGTCCAGGAGTGCTGCCATTCTGAAATAATGGCATGATTCTGCTTTAAACAGGAGAAATATTATTTTGAATGCTTTATTTATAGATTCTGTACCTGTTGTTGGTGTATAAAACAAGAGAATAGGGGGGAAATAGCAAGCAAGCGATCCACCCCCGCATTCAGGCCTTCTAGCCCACTGTAGCTGGTCCCTGGGACAATGGATTTTGAATTCTGCTTCGACTTAGTGATTTATTTAAGTTGCTTTGTCACTTAGAGAGGATTGGATTGGAATAATAACTGTATTTTGGGTTTTGAATTAATTTAGGTTTCAAACTATAAGGGTTTCAGCATCAGAATACAAGTTCTTCAGTTTTGAAGATCACTAGCCAGCCAAGAGTGCAGTGTTAGACTCAAGCATCATGTGGACCAATTACATGTGATAAGTGACTGCTACCTTGCACTTTAGGTAAAATGATCAAGTCCACTGATGTGTAATCAGAGTGGTGTGTCACAAGGTCTTGAAGAATTGGCTTGAGAGTAGAATGAGATGAATAAACTTTAGCTCAAAGCTGGAGATTACCAGTGAGAGTGAGCCATCTTAAATACTGTACAGAATGTGCTAATAATATCTGTCAACTATTATGTATTTCTGAGTCCATTATGCCCATTGTCTTAGGGCATCATTATCATACATAAAAGAATTATTGTGTGTCATCAGACAATGCTGTTGCATCGAAAGACAATGATTGACTTGGCTAGTTGTAATGATTAAGCTTTGTTCCCACAGTTCTAAGCACTCATTCTAGCACTCTGACTAAGCATAAATAGGGATTAATTCATGAAAGAAATGGAAAAATCATAACATTACCCCCTCCTTAAGACCATCATCCTGATAGCTTAATTTAGAGATAATTCATAGTCCTGTATAGCATTGTCAGCCTTCATTAGCTTTTTATTGACCTATTGGTTGGATTCCAGTCCATAACTCCTTCAGCTGACCAGACAATCAATGGTAGTTATTGTGTGACCCTCTTTTGCTCTGATTTTTCATAGTTTGTGGTTGAGAATCTGATCGACTTTGTAGTATTCTTCATCATCAATAAGATCAGAGGGTGGAGGTGGAGGTTGTTTTTAGTTAGGGAATGCTGATGCAATGTATGGAGTTAATAATGTCTCATTAAAGACATTATGTATCTTTCAAGTTAGAGAGAGTCACAGCTTATAAGTGTCAGCCCCAACTTCAGAGAGTATTAGGAAAGAGCCAGTGTGCTTGTTGGCTAACTTGTGCTTTAGATGAGAGAGGTGAAGGTTGGTTGTATTGAGCCAGATCTTATCACTGTTGGAGTATATGTGCACAGTACAGCAGTGTTTGTCATACTACTGTGTCATTGCAGCTGCCACTCATTTGAGAGCAGTTTTGGTTTTAGAGTGGATCTTTGCCATGATAGTGGCAGAGTCCATGGATGCAGGAGTTGTGGTATGGTGCCATTCAGTCTGGGTGATGTTTGAGTGTTGTCTATGATTGACAAAGAATGGTGTCTTTCCTGTCACAGAGTGGACCCAGTTGTTATGTTGAAAGGTAGCTAGAGCCAGCCATTCTATCCAGTCATCCTGTCAGTAGTTTATGAAGAGGTGAAGGTACTTTTCCACCTCTTGATTCACTCATTCTGTTTGGCCATTGGTTTGAGGGTGATATGCAGTTGACATGTTCCTTTTGATATTTAGGAGATGATAGAGGTCATCTAAGAATTTGGAGACAAATTGAGGTCCCCTATCAGAAATAATGACTTAAGGCATACCATATTTAGCATAAACCTCATTGCATAGGATCTTTGTCCACCTCTCAGAGGTCAACTCTGTTGAACAGGTGATTGAGATCATTGCCTTTGAGAATCAGTCAACTATGACAATGATTGCATCATAGCCATTACAGTCTAGGAGTCTGGTGATCATATCAACTGAGATATAAGTCTATAGTGATGATGGAACCTCATTCGGGTGGAGTGGTGCAGCTTGAGCCTGTGTTGATGATTTGCCTCATTGGCAGACTTTGCATGCTTTGACATATGCAATGATGTCATTGCCCATCTTAGGCCACCAGTACTCTCATAGTACCAATTCCTTAGTTTTGGCAATTCCAGAGTGACTGGCAGTTGCATGGTCATAGCAGGTTGCAATGATCTCACTGCATAATCCTTGATCTCAGAGAATATAGATTCACCCATTATAGCAAATTAGTCTCTCATCCTTCATCATCTCTTGCTCATAGTTGAGAGATGGGGCCACTTGCTGGTCCTATTTGCAGTTGTCTTATATCACACTTTTGATGTGCTCATGAATTTCCTCCTCTGTTGGCATTATCATAGCTCTGAAATGTTCAGGCCATAATAACATCACTCCTTCATTATCAGCTCCCCTCTGATCATGGTCTGCTCTTTAGCTAAGGAGGTTGGCCTTCTTATTTGCTGTGTCTGCCTTATAATGGAGCATGTACTGGTATTGGCTGAGTTCAGTAATCCATCTAGCTTGCCAGTAGTTTAGTTTCTAGGGTTGTCAGAAATATTGAAGATTCTGATGATCTGTCCAGATCTCAAAAACTTCTGTGGCCCCAATCAAATAATGCCACCATTCCTTCAGGGCAAGCATAATGGCAAGCAGCTCTTTGTCATAGATTTTATAGTTTTGTTCAGTGATAGTGAGTGCTTTGGAGAGGAATGCGACCAGATGCCACTTTCCATCTTGCTCTTAGGAAAGTATGGCTCTGATGGCATCCTTGCTGGAGTTGGCTTTAACTCGGAACTTCTCATCCTGTGTGGGAATAGCAAGGATGACATCTTTGGCCAGTTGCCATTTCAGATTGTTGAAGGCAGTTTGTTGAGAGGAGCCTCAGGTCCAGAGTGCATTGCCAGTTAATTGCATCATTGGTCAGATGATTTTACTGTAGTCTCAGATGAAGCATCAATAGAAGTTCATGAATCTGAGAAATGACTGTAGTTTCTTTTTCTTGGTTGATTTCAGCCACTCTGTTATCCCTACTACCTTGATGGGGTCTATCCAGATGCTCTCTTCACTGATAATGACCCTGAGGTACTCAGTTTTGAGTACCTCAAATTCACATTTCTCCACTTTGAGAAACAATTTGTGCTTTCTCATAAGAGCTAGTACTTGTTGTACTAGTTTTCTGTGCTCTTCTTTTGTTTTCAACATAATCAGAATGTCATCAAGATAAATAGTGACCTTTCCAGTGATGATGAGGTCTTTAAAGATATTGTTCATCATCCACTGGAAAGTCACAGAGGAATTGGTGAGCCCAAAGAACATGACAGTGGGTTCAAATAGTCCTCGGTTCATCCAGAATGCCACCTTCCATTCATCCTCCTTCTTAATATAGACATTATTATAGCCCCACTAAACATCAAGTTTGGTGTAGTATTTAGCATCTCAGAGTTTGTCCATCAATTCTGAGATTAATGGGAGGGAGTAGTAGTTTTTGATTGTCATCTCATTGAGCTTCTAATAATCCTGCACTGGTCAGAGCTTACCATCCTTCTTTTTGATGAAGAAGAATGGTGAGGCCATTGGAGATTTTGATGGTCAAATTCATCCACTGAACAAGTTCTCATCCAGGAACTTGTCAAGTTCTTGTTGCTCATTGTTGCCAAGAGAATAAGTTTTGCAATCTAAGTTGGCATTGGCATTCAGGGTTAGCTCAATGGTATGATCCTATGGCTTTGGCTTTGATAGCTCATCAAAGCTCTTCTTCTCGAATAGATCCTTGAAGTCTCATGTCTATTCAGGCACCATTTCTTCAAAGGTTTTCTCCTCTTTGTGTTTGTTGGCCTTAGCAGCTAGATTGTTAGCATGATGAACTGCTCAAATGTGTATCTCACATTGAAGGTTGATGGTGAGAATGGTTTCTTCATCCTCCATTTCCTTGTCCCACTGATCTTCTGGGTCCTCATCGAGTAACTCAAATAGGATCTTCCAACAGCAGTGAAGAGGATCTGAGTGTGTGCAAGATGAAAGCAGATACTGCAGAGTGTTATCCACTGACCACACTCACACCAACACACACACAAAACTCTTAGTTCATGGAGGGATTATAATGCAATAAAAGTAGCAATCAACAAATATAATTGTCCTCTTCAATGAGATCATAGCACATAAACAGTAATAGTGCACTTATAATAGTTCGAGGTCTCTCTAAGCCTCAAAGCTTTTCATTTTATCAAAACAAGAGGTGGCAACAGGTGTTGCTGGGCCTCAAGGCAAAGAGTACTGCAACTCAATACAATATGTTGAAACACTCCTTCAAAACCCTCAAATAGTTCCAAGCACAGCTCAGATCAACTCAAATCCCTAACACACACAATACACAACTCAAAGCTTCACACTCTGAGCAAAAACCAATCACAAATATGTCCACAAGTGCCAAAGAGCACAGATCTCTGTTCACAAGCTTCTAAACTGATCATAAACCCACAGGATTCAAACCTATGTGATCCAGAGATACAAAACACAATAAAACACCATCCAACAGACCAAAGGGTTTGAACCTCTGCCAATCTGCAGAAATAACACAAAAGTGCATACTAATCAAGCCAAAGGATTTGAACCTCTGTCACCTGTAGTGCTGCACATCACAAATACCTCAAAAACTCTAAGATGATGTCCTTCAGACACTGCTCTCTTATTCTCAGGTTAGAGTGCAATCCAAAACCTCTTATCAAACTAGGCTCAAGTCCTTCATGAGCTTCGATACCTCACTTAGTTCTCACAGCACTCTTAATGATATCAATAATCAGTTTATTCTCTCATCTGAAGTTACTAACACAAACCCAGAGCTAGAGTGCAAGACTTTCTGTGCTCAATATACTGCAACTGTGAGGGTCAAAAACTTGTTCTCTACTCATATAATACTGTATTTAAATACTCTACTATGATACTTACTAATACAATTCTACTATGGTATCCTCAAAGTGCAAGACTCTGTGCCAGATCCCATGGGTATTATTTGTGCACATATTACAGTCACCATGCTCATTCTCTTTCAGATAGAGACTGTGCCTGCTGTTCCTTCACTAGCTGATATTAGCTAGTTGGCCTCACTAGGTCTGCTCACTTTCTTATTTCTCTAGTGACATCTCTGACAGTGGTAAACTGTTCCAGACCCCTGGGGTTATCTCTTATGCCAGGAGTCAGCCACAATGGCTATGTTCTGCTTTTCTGTGTCTAGCCAGTCATTCCATCTGACTCACCAAAGGTGCCATTTCTTGGTATGATGTGAAGTCCCTCACTATGTTATACATGCTAAAGGCACTATAAGTATGCATGCTATTCATTCCTGAGGTAATATTTCTCTACTTATTACTTTGTTGTCATCATTCTATTTTTCTGTTCAATACCCATTTATTCAGATACCTTTCTTTGGGTCTCAGTTCTCTGTTCTAAAGCATATCCCATCAGTGCATCAATAGCTGTGCATCTTTGATCAATGTGATCAGAATTGCTGATCTTATTTCAATTGTAGTCTTTTTATTTTTAGCATGTCCTCTCATAATAGTATTGGCACATTTAGGGCCAAGTGCTGAGACCTCACATGCAGTCTAATCCCTCTGGTATTAGTCTGTTACTAGGCCATGCACTCTGCTTATTGTTACTTCAGTTTAGCATTATAATAGCTAGGTTTCTGTGTGCTTAAGTCCTATTTTCTGTTACATGCTTACTGGACTGGAATGCAGTCCATGTATTTGCAATTTTCACAATTTTACATGTCTGAACATAGAGAGGATGTGTCAGCAGCACCTCATGAATGTGATCCTTCCAGTTTTCCAGTTGATTAGTGGATTATGATGTATTAGCCAATCATGACCAAGGAAGATTTCCTTGGTTCTGAGATCTGTTATGGCCAAGTCAATTTGCTCCAAATGATCTCTAATCATGAGCCTGAGCTCAACAAATTCAGTAATCAAGCCAGCCTGGTTTTTTGTTTTATCTATATTATAGACTGAGATTGGTGCTGCTGTGGCTTGGGTTGGGAGTTTGTGCTTATTGACAAAAGCATGATTGATCAAACTCCCAGTGCAGCCACTATTGATCAGGGCAGTCACAGCATAAATTGACTGAGATATAAGAGTCTCGATCTGGGCTTTGGCAAGCAGATCTTGTCTGAATGTTTTGGACTGTCAAATAAACTTTTGTGATCCACAGAGCTCATCAAGCCACTCTAGGGCTTGGCATTGCTCAATCTTCTTCATTCCTTCCATCATTTCATCAACTTCTTTGACTCATATTGGGTGTATCCAATTTTTAAACATGGCTTTTGCTGCAGCTTTGTTCTTGGTGTCTTTGATGGCCCTCCAGATCCATTCAGTGTCAAATGGTTTGAGCCAAGTAGTAGGGCTCTCTGCTTCTGTTTGGCCCATAGGCAGTTGAGTCTGTTCTGAGTTGTTAGCTTAGTGAACTTTCAGTGATAACTTACTTTTTTGGGGGCTCTCTGCCTTTGTTCAGCTATACATCAGCATTTGAGTCTCTTTCTTCTTTTGCAATTCTTTGGTGTGCAGTTTAGACATCAGGAGTATATTCGAATGCATAAATAGAGCAGACATAGACATGACTACAGAAACACTGTTAGTCTGTCTAGCAGCTATCATTTGCATACTGTGGGAGTTCTTGGCTGATCCAGTGGAATCACTCACTGGTTGGCCCCATCTTTTACTTTTTCAACTTTGGTCTCATCACCAAGCTCCTCCTCCTCCTTCTGGAGTTTGGTGATTTGGGCCTGGATATCCTTCTGGATTCACCTCTTTTTTGGGCAGTCTTTTGCTATATGATCTTTCTGGCTGCAGTTGAAGCACTTGCCCTCTTTCTTCATCTGATCTATGTCCATTGGCTTCCCTGCTCCAGTGTATATTGCTCTTGTCTTGGTCTTTTGTGTGCTATAGAGGGTCCCAATGATTTTCTAGCAGCTATCCCTAATGATTTGTTTGGAGTTGGCAGGGTCGGCTTCTTAGTATAATCTTGAAGAGTCAATGATTCTGCTTTCTGTCTTTGTCACTCTTTGTATATTTTAATGATCCTTTCTTTCCATTCATCATATCCAACTGGCATCAAGGCTTTGATGCTGATGGCAGAGATCATCATGATGTATAAGGGGGGGATACCTCTTTTGAAGGCCTCGATCATCCTTCTATTGTTGTTGGTATCATCTCGGATTCTGATGAGTTTGGCTAAACATTTCAACTCATCAAAGTAATCAGTAGCCATCTTATCACCTATCTTGTATTCCTTGATCTTTTGTTTATATACTTCTTGTACACTGGATCAATAAATTTGTTGTGGAGTATCTGTTTAAAGATGGGCCATGAGAGATATCAATAGTGCTTCTGAGTTGATGATCAGAAGTTCAGAGAAATGAGAATCCACTATGTTTTCACTTTTTCCTTGAGATAAAAGGCAGCAAAAACTACATTGTTTATGTTAGTCCCCAAGTACCCAATGTAGACTTTGAAGTATTGTTCACAGTTGACCAGAAATTGGTCAATGTCATCAGAGGCCCCTTTGAAGGGTCAGGGCTTTTGTAAAAGATCTGGGTGGCATTGGAGGACTGCCATATCATTTGGTAAGACACTCATCAGGTTGGACCAGTCAGAGAATAGAGGGCATCACCATTCCTGTGGTGGTCCAGGGAATGAATGAAGAGAATTGTCATCTGCAACTGGACTTCCTTGTGGCAGTTCCTCTTTTCAGACTATAACTCCATCCCAGATAGTGAATCTGAGTCACACTGCTTTGTGGTCATTCCTAATCAGTTCTTTTCTAGCACCACTCCTGCTTGCTTCATCAGGTGGGGGCTGAGCCCCTAATATTTGGCTTCCTTTGCTGGTCCATGGGTTTTGGTATGAGGTTGGCAGGTTGTTAGGCAGAGCTCAGCTTTCAGATAGCTGGTGATGTGCTTGGTAACAGCTAAGTGACTAAGAGAAGTGAATGAGAAATGAACTCTCAATCACCAACACCTAACCACTCAATACACAATCACCAAATACAGTTAAGGTCAGTTGTTTTGAGTATGATAGAAGCACTCTTGCAGTCTTAAATAAAATCAAAGAAACAGTCAATAAAGACAGTTATTCAACTCTATCTTGCTTTCAAAGATGCAATACTCATGAGAGTAGTTTATAGCAATGTTTAAGTATAATTAGGACTTAGAATCAATGTCAAATTGTGCTCCAAATCAACTTAGAATATTCCAAAACCCAATGAACTCCAAAACCCAAATACTAAGTCTATCAAGCATTTAGGCTTGACTAGCTGCACTCTTGGCTGGCTAGCAGTCCTCAAAAATGAAGAACTTGTATTCTGATGCCGATACCCTTATAGTTTGAAACCTAAATTAATTCAAAACCCAAAATACAGTTATTATTCCAATCCAATCCTCTCTAAGTGACAAAGCAACTTAAATAAATCACTAAGTCGAAGCAGAATTCAAAATCCATTGTCCCAGGGACCAGCTACAGTGGGCTAGAAGGCCTGAATGCGGGGGTGGATCGCTTGCTTGCTATTTCCCCCCTATTCTCTTGTTTTATACACCAACAACAGGTACAGAATCTATAAATAAAGCATTCAAAATAATATTTCTCCTGTTTAAAGCAGAATCATGCCATTATTTCAGAATGGCAGCACTCCTGGACTCCCCTAGGCTTGCCCAGACCTGCCTGGTCACTGCACAGCTTTATTTTAAGTCTACAGAGACTGTGGATACCTAACTCCTTTCTGTCTACTCAAAGTTTTAATCTTCTGAGTTATTCTTAGTAGCTCGATCAATCAGACCCAGTCAGGTCCAGTCAACCAGTCCTATCCACTCTATTCCTCTCAATTCTAAGTCTCTTAGATTATCTGATACCTAAAAAATTTGAACTTAGGCATTTGAGTCAAAACTCACAGTGCTAGCCACAGATTATTGGGTCTCTCTTTTTACTGCTCCTAGATGATGCTATCTCTACTCAATACTCCACAACTGGCTATGGTATTATATCCGTAGCTGTCTTAGAATATACTTGTCTTAGTGGCATGTAGAATTGGCCCTATTTGAGGTACCATTTCTAAGTCCAACTTGGACTTAGTATTTTCTAAGGTGTGGTGCAGAACTTTTCTAAGTTCAAACCTGACTTGGAATTTTTATTCTTAGGCCATATTATTTTTACAAAGTCCAATTTGGACTTAGTATTGGTGACTAGCATGACTATCAGCTTGGAGCCTCAGCCATAGTCCTCTACTGGCTAATGATCCTCAGTTACTAGCATATTCTAGTGTGTTATGCAGAATTTGCAAATTATAGGGCTAGACATGTACTCTGCATATCAATGACATGTCATGATAATTTCATTCTACAACTTCTTGTTAGCTGGTATATACAGTTCATCATAGAAATAGAGTACCCTCTCTTTAAGAATCCACTCTTTCTTTCCATTGTCAAGGACCAACTGTACTGCATCCTCTATTGACTTCTTTTCTCATTGAATCTTTTTTAAGAGTGGTTGAAAAGATTATAGTGTTTGTATAGAACATTTCAGGTTTGAGTACTATGATTTTTTTATTATCATTTTCTTCTTGATCATGGTCTGCTCTTTGACTGAGCAGGTCTGCCTTCTTATTGGCAGTGCCAGGTTTATAGTAGAGGCTAAAGTGGTATTTTGCCAGCTCTATCACCTATCATACTTGTCAACAGTTCACTTTCTGTGGGTTTTTAAAATACTGAAGGTTTCAATAGTTCATCCAGATTTTAAAGTCATACTTGACACCTATCAGATAGTAGCACCACTCATCTAAGGCTATCATGATTGCTAGCAACTCCTTGTCATAGATTTTATAGTTGTATTCAGTAGTAGAGAGTGCTTTAGAGAGATATATGATTGACTTCTACTGTCTATTCTGCTCTTAGCTGAGGATGGCCTCTAGGGCTCCTTTGAACATGTCTGCCTCTATCTTGAACTTTTCATCATCAATGAGGATGGCTAGAATAGAGTCTGAACAGATCCAGCACTTTATTTTCTGGAATACTGTTATGCATGTGCTGCCAGCCTCTATGTCATCTCAACCAACTATGGATTCAATCACCAAAACCCACTGGACTCCACCTGCTTCCCATTATCTATTAATTTCGTTTTCATCATTATCATTTCATATCTATATTTCACATTATAATATCTAGACCTCAAACTTGATATTGAATATTGACATTGGAACCCAATGGAATCCAACTCAGAATTAGCTACCATTAGTATATAAAGCCATGTATAACCATTGTAATGACTCAGTTTGAATATCAACTTGGATAGCCATCTACTCTTTATACTCACTTTAACTCCTTCCTACCTTATCCATTGGATTCTGCTCTGAAGAGTACTCCTCTTTGCTTCTCTGATGGAACTCTGTTCTGTCTGTTCAAATCCTTAGGGTCCAACTCAAGAGTGACATTGTCAATAGCTTCATTAATGCCCATGCACTCTGCTGGTCTCTATGTGTGCACTCAAACTCACTTGATTGGCATATTTCTAACAGTATATTTAAACTCAAACTCTTGAGTCGAAAATTTTTATCATGTCCATCACATTTATCCAACTCACAGAAACCAATCCCAATCAAATCCAGCTTATCCATCACAATATGTTTTCCATAGAAGACATCCTGGCCTCCACCTCAAAGAAACAACCAGGTCTTTTCAGATTGGCCTCCAGTGGAGAATCTTCTCATAAGGAAATCTACAATCACTCTAGGTTTACTGCCTGCCAACCTAATTATGATGATTTCTCTAACCCTTTTGATGCTATCAGCATCCCAACTAATAAGGCCTAATAGGTCAGCCTGATGTATAGCATCTGAATTGACCTCCTAATAGACCCCTTATCTCTGGGTAATATACATGGGAATTCAGACAGCTCAGACTCAGAAGGCAGAGGTAAAGACACTCCCACCCATACTCTCATCTGATGGAAATCAGGTGGTAACCCACCAAACTCTTTTTCAGGAGGGCCAGATGGACCAGATGGACCAGATAGTCTCAATAGCCCAGGCAGCTCTGATGGCCTCATAGAAAGCAACAATCCAAACCAGCAGGACATGTTCCTAGAATTCATGAACCTGTTATAAGGAGTCTTTGCTTCCTTTAATAACTTTAAACCAGCCACTATTCATACCAAAGTCAAAAAACTAGAACCATTTGACAGCTCCAACCCTCACAAACTGAAGGTCTTTATTGTCTCTCTTCAGTTGAACTTCAATGACAGATCTACTATATTTGCAACAGATGCTAGCAAGATCAACTATGCTATTTCCTTTCTGGCTAGCACCACACTCAACTGGTTCAAATCAGACATTCTTAACTCCAATCTATGGAATCCACCAGCCTGGAAATTCTCCTATACAGCTTTCTTAGATGAGCTTCATAGCAACTTCAGCCTCTTTGACACTATCAGAGATGCTGAAGATGCATTAGAACACTTTCAGATGTGCAATAGAGATCAGATCATGAAGTATATAGTCTAATTCAATCAGTATGCCTCATAAATTGGGTACAGAGATAACTCTCTTCACTATGCTTTTTACTATGGTGTTAAGCCCAAATTCCATATGACTATCAACACATGATAAACTGTTCAGAACCTTGCACTTCAGGTTATACTGACAGAGTTCACTGATGTATTAATAGAGTTGTGTAGTTAAGGCATTGCAAGTCGCTTGAGAGTAGATAGTGAAGAATAAACTTTAGCTTAATGCTGGAGTTACTACAGCAAAACTATGCTACTTAAATACTATTCTGTTATCAGACTATTAATAGAAGTTCACAAAAGATATTGTCTGTCATAGAGCTGTTACCCCTGCTGTTGCCAAGTTCTCCACAAAAGCTGTTGTCTTGTGGTTATGCTGTTACTGCTGCACTGCAGTTAAATGACAAAAGGAGTATTGTCTCTCTCTTCACAGCACACAGCAGCATGATAAGATGATGACCAACTGGGTTGCTGACTAAGCCTTCCCATGGCCTAAGCACTCTGACTAAGCAGAGATAGAGGTCATTTTCAAGAAAAAGAAAAAAAAATAAGGAAAAATCATAACATTACCCCTTCCATAAGACCATCATCCTGATGGTTTAATTAGAGATAAGTCTTCATGTCGATGTGTGAGGATCCACAGTCCTTTCTAGTCCTAGTAGCAGGGATCTATCAGAGTATCCTGCATGGAAGCTCCTCCTTGCCATCATCATTATGTTGTGACTTTCATTTTTGGATATTGCTCTTTGCTGTATGTCCTCTGTTGATGGCAGGTGAATATATTTGTTCAGAGATAATATTGAACATGACCCCCTCTGTGTCCATCTTGTTGATTCATTGTTCATAGTCATGGATCGCCTCCTCCACATTTATATATTTTTTATTGATCTATTGGTTTGATTTTGGTCTATAGCCTTTCCAGCTGACTAGATAGTCAACTGTTGTTGTCATCCCACCACCATATGCTCTAACTTTGCATAGTTTGTGGTTTAGCACTTCATCAATTCCATAATGTTCTTTATCATCAATGATTTCTGGTGGTGAAGGTGGTGATTGCTCTTGGTTTGGAAAGGCTGGTGCAATGTATGATGTCAATAATGTTTTATTGAAAACATTATGAATTTTCCAAGTTGTGGGTAATTGTAACTTGTAAGTGGAGTTGCTGATCTTGGCAATGACTTTAAATGGTTCTGTTCATTTGTCTGCCAGCTTCTGTTTTGGATGAGGGAGGTGTAGGTTTGTTGTATCTAGCCAAACTTTGTCATTGACTGAATAATTATGGGCCAGTCATCAGTGCTTGTCATATTGTTTCTTCATGATTAAGGCAGCCTTTTCAAGGGCTGTCTTTGTTTCTTCATGGATTTTTGCCATTGTTGTTGCAAAATCTGTTGATGCTGGTATTGTTGCATGTATCTGCTCACTTTGTGTGACTGGTGGGTTTCATCTGTAGTTAATAAAAAATGGGGTTTTTCCTGTTGCTGAGTGAATCCTGTTGTTATGTTGAAAAATGGCTAATGAAAGCTATTCTATCCAATCATCTTGGTGATGGTTGATAAAAAGTCAGAGATACTTTTCAATTTCTTGATTGACTCACTCTGTCTGGCTGTCTGTTTGAGGGTGATATACCATCGAGGTATTTTGTTTGATGTTGAGGAGTCAATATAAACCATCCAGAAATTTGAAAACAAATTGTGGTCCTCTGTCTGAGATCACTACCTGAGGCATGCCATACCTTACATAGATCTCATCTCATAGGATTTTGGCCCATCCTTCTGATGTTAATTCTGTTGAACAGGTGATTGGAATGATCACCTTTAAAAAGCAATCGACTATGATGATGATCGTATTATAACCATCACTTTCAGAAAGCTCAGTTATCATATCCACTGAAATGTGAGTCCATGATGATAAAGGGACCTCATTTGGGTGGAGTGGAGCTACTCAGAGTTGTATTAAAGATTTGCCACATTGACAAACCTTATAAGCTTTGACATATCAGATGATATCATAGTCTATTTTAGGCCACCAATATTCCCTCAAGACTAATTCTTTTGTTTTGGTGATTTCAGAGTGTCCAGCAGTCACATGATCATGGCATGTGGAGATGATGTCACTACAAAGCCTCTGATCTCTTGGGATGTAGATCTGTCTATCATAATAGATTAATTCCTCTTTCTTTTTTAGTCTCTATTCATGGTTAAGTGATGGAGCTATCTTTTGATCTCATTTGTGGGAGTCCTGGGTAGCACTCTTAATGCACTCATGTACTTCCTCCTTGGTGGGCATAATCATAGCCTGGAAGTGCTCAGGTCATAATAATATGACCCCTTCATTGTTGATTCCCTTCTGATCATGGTCTGCTCTGTGGCTGAGGAAATCAGCCTTCTTGTTTGCTGTGTCAGCCTTGTAGTGCAGTGTATATTCATATTCAGATAGTTCCATGACCCATCAGGCTTGTCGGCAATTAAGTTTCTGTGAGAGTCAGAAATATCAGAGATTCTAATGATCTGTCTAGATCTCAAAGATCTGAACTGCTCTAATGAGATAATACCACCACTCAGAGAGTGCAAGCATTATGGCAAAGAGCTCCTTGTCATATATCTTGTAGTTGCATTCAGTCACTATAAGTGCTTTTGACATAAACACAATGGGTTGCTATTTGCTGTCCTGTTTCTGAGAGAGTACTGCTCTGATTGCACCTTTGCTTGAGTCAGCCTCCACTCAGAATTTTTCTTTCTGACTTGGTATGGCAAGTATGACGTTTTCAGCTAATCATTATTTAAGGTCATTAAACACTGATTGCTGTGAGAGTCCCCAGGTCCAGGGTGCATTTCCAGTTAATTGTGTCATAGGTTGGACTATTTTGCTGTAGTCCCAAATGAACCAGCAATAGAAGTTGGTGAATCCTAAAAATGATTGCAGTTCCTTTTTCTTGGTTGGCTCCAGCTATTCAGTTACTCTGGCTACTTTGACAGGGTTCATTCTAATGGCCCCTTCACTGATGATAACTCCAAGGTACTCTGTTTCAAGTACTTCAAATTCACACTTCTCCATCTTGAGAAAAAGGTGGTGTTTCCTTATCAAAGCTAGTATCTGTCATATTAGCTGTCGATGTTCTTTCTTGGTTTTAGATATAATAAAAATATTGTCTAAATAGATTGTGACTTTTCTGGTGGCAATGAGGTCCTTAAAGATATCATTCATCATCCACTGAAAAGTGGCAGGCAAATTTGTAAGTCTGAAGAACATAACCATTGGTTTGAACAAACCATGGTTTGTCCAAAAAGTGGCCTTCCATTCATCATCTTCTTTGATGTGCATGTTGTTGTACCCCCACCAAACATCTAGTTTGGTGTAATACTTGGCACCTTGGAGTTTGTTCATTAACTCTGAAATTAAAGGAAGCAGGTAATGATTTTTGATTATCATTTCATTGAGCTTCTGATAATCCTGCACTAACCAGAGTTTGTTGTCCTTCTTTTTGACAAAAAAGAAGGGAGACACCATCAGCAATTTCAATGGCTAAATCCTTCCACTGAATAAGTTCTCTTCAAGGAACTTGTCCAACTCCTGCTGCTCATTGTTGCCTAGTGGATACATCTTACAATCCAGGTTGGTATTGGCATTGGGGATTAGTTCAATGGCATGGTCCCAAGACTTGAAATCAGGTAGTTCATCAAAACTTTTCTTTTTGAATAAGTCTTGAAAATCTCATGCTCACTTGGATACCATCTCTTCAAATGTTTTTTTCTCCTTTTCTGCATTAGCTTTTACTGCTAAATTATTTGTATAATGTATAGTGTGAATGTTGATGGCCCTTTGCAGATTTATTGTGAGGATCATTTCCCCATCTTTTATTTCTTCATTCCATTGGTCCTCAGGGTCTCCATCTGGTAATTCGAATAGGACTTTTCAGCATCAACATCATGCAAACATGATGTGGCCAGTCTTCCAGTTGATTAATGGATTGTGTCAAATTAGCCAATCATGGCCAAGGAATATTTTCTTGGTTCCTAAGTTGGTTACTGCCAAGTCAATCTATTTGGAATGATCTCTGATCATGAGCCTAAGCTCAATGTATTTGATGATCGAACCAGCTTAGTTCTTTGTTTCATCTGTATTGTAAACAGGAATCAGGGCTGCTGTGGCTTGAGTGAGAAGATTGTGCTTATTGATGAAAGCACAATTGATAGAACTCTCAGTGCATCTACTGTCAATCAGCACCATGACAGTGTGGGTGCTCTGAGACATGAGTGTCTTGATTTGAGCCTTGGTTACCAGATTCTGGCCTAAAGTCTTAGCCTGTCAGATAAACTTCCATAGTCCATGCAGTTTGTCAAGCCATTCCAAAGCTTAGTATTGTTCAGCTTCTTATATTCCAGTGATCATATCATTGATCACTTCCTTGGCTCGAGTCTTGCATACCCAATTTTTGAGTATGGCTTTTGCTGCTTTTTCATCCTTTGCATCTTTGATGGCTCACCAAGTCTATTCGGTCTTAAATGGTTTTAGCCAGCCAATAGGGTTCTCTACCTCTCTTTGGCCTATAGGCAATTGAGTCTGTTTGAGATGTTTAGCTTGGCAAACCATTGACGATGGCACACCTTTGGAGCTCTCTGCCCCTCTTCAGCCCTTCATTGGCATTTGAGTTACTGAAGTCAGTTCCTTAGGCAATTCATGTCTATGAGTAATGGAGTCAGGTATATTTGAATGCATGCATAATTTAGACATAGAGAGTACTACAGAGAATGAATTGTCAGTTTGTCCAGCAGTCTGTGACCTATTACTCATGAGTTCAGCCAAGTCAGTGGAATCGCTCACTGCTTGGCCTTGCCTTTTACCTCCTTGGCCTTATTATTCTGGCCAAGATCCTGTTCCTCT
Organism: Guyanagaster necrorhizus; assembly: GCF_019112545.1. NCBI lineage: Eukaryota > Fungi > Basidiomycota > Agaricomycetes > Agaricales > Physalacriaceae > Guyanagaster > Guyanagaster necrorhizus. The sequence goes on along the minus strand of NW_025064889.1, from coordinate 563,521 downwards.
TTTATTAGTTTGGCAATCTATGTCTGTATATCTTCTCAGATGTGCTTGTTCTTCTTCTGTGGGCAGTTCCTTGCCATGTAGCCCTTCTGCCCACAATTGAAGCACTTCTCCTCTTTCTTCAGATGATTCACATTCATTGGCTTATCTGTTCTGATATATGTCATGCCTATACCAGTTTGCTTCTTGCTATATTGAGAAGTTGAGGCTGAGCCACTAGGCCTAGAGGATGTGGTCAGATAGGAGGTGGAGGGCTTTGAGTCTTGTCTCTGGTTCCTGTGTCCATCCCATGATAGAGTGGATGACTCTACCTTCTGCTGCTGTCACTCTCACCACATGATGACAATTCTGGTCTTCCACTCATCATAGCTGACCAGGATACTGTGTCTGAGATCTGAGATGGTCCTAAGATAGAAGGGTGGCAATCCTCTCTTCATATATTCAACCATCCATCCTATGTTGGCCATGTCTTCTCATACCTTAGTGAGTTTGCCAAGTTGTTCCAACTCATCAAAGTAGTTGGTGGCTGCTTTATTGTCCATCTTATAGTCCTTCATCTTCTGTTTGTGGACTTCTTGGATGGCTGGGTCCATGAACTTGTTATGGATCATTTGCTTGAATACTGGCCATGAGAGGTATCAGTGGTGTTGTTGTGTGGTCAACCAGAATGTGGGGGCTAGAAAGACCCACCATATTTTTGTCTTTTCTTCCAAGTACAGTTGACTATCTCACAATGCATATGGTCGAGAGACATCAAAACTATATGCATTTATAGATTTATGCAGAACTAAAATAGCATATGATATGACATGTGACTTTATATGATAATGTCATTATTGTCCCAAAATGCTGTCAGTGGCTTTTGGGTCAGCTTTCTATGCATCTCCTTGAATAATGCCTCTCTCAACTTCCTCAGCTGTGGTACTAATCCACCCTGATCACCTTGTGAAACATAAAATGTCTCCAGCTTTTGAATAAGCTCAAATCCTTCCCTTGTAGTTATCAAGGTCTGTTCTTCCTCACTCTCCTCTTTCTCTTCTTCCTCCTCATCATCATCAATGACAGTTATTTCTCTATTTTCTACTGCAATATCATGCTTGATAGCAGCAACAATCTCCTCATCTGTTGGCATCACCTCAAGATCTTTAGTATACTCTTCTGCAATAGAGTTAACCATCTCTTCAATAGTTGGAATGGGACCAAACACGTAATTTTATTGTTTCAATTTGATAAGATAGTCCTTTAACATTATCTCTGCTGTCTGGAGCTGTTGAATGGGGGCAATTTGGGTGGGAGGTGTGTTTATTTTTGACTGTGACAAAGAAGCCAACTGATTGACTGCCTCTAGTGCTTTATCAACATCATTCTCTGCATTCATAACAGCCATAAGAGCAGGATACCAGTCAGCATCAGCATATTGGTTTCCAAGCAGAGCCTGCAATGCCTGTTTGATCCCTGGAAGCATGTATTTGTCTGTTGAGGCAAAGTCATGAACAAGGTTTCATGCAGACTTGAGAAGTGAGGCATCTTGAAAATCATTGGATGGTGTGATAGACTGTGACTCAGATGCATTGTCAGGCATTATACTGGTGTGTTTTCAGCAGTTTGCTATTATTTCACTGCTGACATTTGCTCAAGCATCACAAGTGATAGTCATAGCTTCAAGGAGATCAAGCTTGAAGATCTTAGACTCTCTAAGATCATTGAGATCAAGTGCATAGATATATATGGCATTCCGATAATGTGCCTTAAAGCAGTGGATAATATCAGCATCTAGTGGCTGAACATATAGAGTCATATTGGGCTCAAAGAACTCCAGCTTTGTGTTATGAGGTGTATAAGCAATGGAATGCCCTCAAAAGTTGTCCAAGATCAGCAGAACCTGCTGCATCTCCCTCTTCATCTTTAAATCAAACATCTTTACCCACTCTATAAATATTTTGCTTGTCATCCAGGCCTTCTTGTTATTCCAATAATAGAATCTTATTTCCATTAGACTCTTTTTCTTGAAACACCATAGTTGTTTTGACTTGCCAATAAAAACAACTGGCATCTGCTCACTCTCATTTGCATTCACAGCAAAACACATGGTGATGCAGAACTTGTCCTGTTTTTGTCCACTCATAGGACCAGATGCCAAGGTATGATCTGGAATGGCAAAGATGACAAGACTGGATTTATCAATATTTCATCTGTCCTGCATAGCATATTTCATTATAATGCTGTGAAGATGCACATGTTCTTTTTCCACTACCATCATATCCACTGAGCCTGCTTCTCTATGCTGCCAAATCTCCTGAATCTTTCATGCCTTGCAGAATGACCTCAACCATCCCTCTCTCTTCAAACACTGATCCTCTGGAATATTCATCAGATTTTCAATCTGATTTCGCTTCTCTATCAGCATTGCACTAGTCACAGTCTCATCTCAGAGCTGTATGTTCTGATACCAGAATGCAACAGCATGCTCTACATCAGGTCAGGTGACAATACAAGACTTTTTAGATGATAGTGCATTAGGATTCTCATTTGCACACTGTTCGATTTTTGTACAAGATACCAGTTTCTGTGAAAGAGTTGATTGGGTAAAGAGCAGTGCACCTTTCTTTCAGTTTGTGAAATATGCCACAATATCAGCATATCAATGGAAAGGATAGTTATCAACATGTTTGAGTACTATGAGCCAGTCTCCTGTTATGAGATGTGGGTGAGAGATCTGCTTTAGAGGCTGAGCTGATGATGTGTACATTGGGACTTTCTCCTTCTGTTTTGTATGCTCATATAGATTTCCAGGTTTAGCATATGATTTTCATGTTGGTTCAGGAGGTATATTTATAGAGATATAGGTTGCATCACTTTACAATAATTTTTTTTGTATTTATCATAGTCCATACAAATAAATTATATTCTTTATTGTTCTAATATATGCATAATGTCATATCAGCTTACTATAATTTTCGATCTGACAATGCATATTTCTAACTAGAACTATATGCATTATGCAATATGCATTTCTAGCCCATTTCTCTGCTCCTCAACTGTGTTCCAGCCCAATCCATATGCAAAGTCAGAATTATGCATTTCAACATCATGCATTATGAGATAGTCAACTGTAGGTTGAAGCATACATCACCTTGTACATGTCAAGTAGAAAGTACAAGATAAATACTTGGAAGTATGTTACGATTTTTCCTTTTTCTCTTATTCCTTTACCCCTATTCATGCTTAGTCAGGGCACGGGACCATGGGAAAGGCTTAGTAAGCACAACTGAACCGCCTAGATACAGCAACGCTCGACGATGCACAATTACCCTCTTATGTACAACAACGATGCTCAAGGACAACGGGCACCATAGACACAGAACGACACAATAAGTAGTTATATTCTTAGCGATACCTGTATAGTATTTAAGACCGACAGCTCTCACTGGTATACCCCAGCTTCGAGCTAAAGTTTATACATACCATTCTACCTCGAGTCTATATCTGACCTTGAGTCACACCGTCCGGATATACATATAGTGAACTCAGGTGATTCCTCGAAGTGCGAAGGAACACCTGTTTATCACGTGTATCAGTTCACGTGACCCTTGGGCTTAACAATTAGCTCGAAGCTTCCTCGTTCCCCTTCTCAAGCCCAATTGTGCTGAGAAACCGAATGCCTCCAGTAACAACCGCAGACCTGAATCATGACTTCTTCGAGCTAATAGCTTCCATCATCGGAACATTGCTCGGTCTCTTAGCCATCATCACCCTTTGCCGCGGAAGACAATCAGTAGCAGCTTGGATAGTCAGGCACTATCAGGCATTCCAACAAATTCAACAGATACTACGAAACGTAACCCCCGACCTCCCTTTCCATGACATCCCCCCCTCCGCCAGAACGTCCTTCTTCCCGCAAGGGGGACCCATACCAGAAGCCAGGAATAGCGACCCGGATTCGGGGAGCCTTCACGAGGAGGAAGGACCCCGACACCCCATTTGACGAGATGGCGGAGACCGCCACCCTGCTCTCACTGGGTTCCGGAACCCGTGGACGATGAACGTCGCTCAGGAGCCCGCCGAGGTCTCCAACTACGTCACTCCGGCCAGCTCCCCCGAGCATCCCACCTCCCCAATTCCCTCAGGGATTGGAAACCGTGCTCGGGACTCCCTTGATGCCGCTCGGATGGCTGCGGGACCCCGTGAAAGTCCCCACACCCCCCAGAACCCCCCCGAGACCCCCACCGAGCCCAACTCCGATCCCAGCCCGTCCGTCAGCAGGTTGGGGGTTGACAACCCATAAGGAAGAACAATCCACCCCGACTACGACAACGCGGACATCGCCATCTCAGCAGCAGGAGATCCCTACCGGCACCTCCACGTCGGGAGCGAGCCCGAGCACGAAACCGCTAGTGAGAGGGGAAGAGCTGTGACAAGAAGAATTATACACTGGATATTCCCAGATTGGGACCTTGCCATTCCCTTCGACTATGACGAGGCCGTACGACAGCAGCAGCAGCAGAATCAGAACTGGGAGGAAGAAATCAGGCGAACCCAGGAGGAGCTCGCCGACTATGTCCGAGAAGAGGCCCGAGAGCAGTACGAGGCCGCAGAGTACGACAGGCAAGGAAGAGAACGAAGAAGAATGGAGGAGGTTGAAAGGATGGGGTCAGCCTCCCCTAGGGAGTATGAGCTCCGTACCGATACCGGATCCCCCTTCAGAGAGCCCGATTCAGACAGTGACCCATGGACGGGGCCCACCAGCATCGTCAGCTGGAACGAAGCAATCAGGTGAGGAAATGCTGAAAGACCCCGACCTGTCAGCCTCGAATACCCCACCCGCACTGATACCATCTCCTCCGACGCCGATTCCGTCCTCGGAGCCTATGGGCTCCAAGTTCCCGACAATGCCCACATCTCCGACAGGGCTCTCCAGCGATTCCTGGGCAGCAGGGTCGCTCGACAGTTCCTTAATCCCGAGTTCCAGCGACTCTTCGGCGTCTATAGCCGAGAACTGGAGGAGACAAGAGCGCGTGGTGGGACGCGCTACAGTCAGCTCAGGAGTCCTCCCATCGCTCAAACCAGTGACCGAGGGGACGATGGGCCAAGCCCCCAGGTCAACGGAAGGGTCCCCGATGACCCTTCGACCAGCCGCGCCATCCATCTTCGACCAGCCCGTCAGTTCCCTCCTCGGAGAAGAGGACAGCGGGGACGAGGGCGACGAGGAGGACGACAAGGACAGTGATGATCCATATCGACAACGACTGGAACGAGCAGGAGAGGATACAGATGAAGAAGCATTACGGGAGGAAATTGAAAGAACCAGAAACAGGGAGTATCAGGAATTGTACGAGCAGGGAAGAAATTACTTATGGCAGGACGCGTGCTGGCAAGCGACGCCCTTAGGACTCGAGTATAGGTATGCGGGGGGAATTGAAAAGGAAAAAGTTCTACAGTATGCCGCGACGGAGTACGCATGGAGAGAATACGGGCAGCGGCACCCAGAAGACCCGCTCGCACCGATACCCCCATATCGACCAATTAACAAGCCGAAACAACTGGCACCAATGCCGCGTACTCCCCCCGTCCCACCAAAGCGAGCAATTTACATCGCCCCTTCTATTCAGAGTCGGGCCGATGATAGCCCATCGATCCGAAGCATGGCATCATGACTCATCCGAAGCAGAAATCGGCCGGCATGGCAGGCCGCCCAAACCCAGAATCCCTGGACCCGCGGTGGAAGTCGGCTCCTCAGCGGACAACCTCCCTCAGACCAAGCAGAATCAAGCGGGAAGGATCCTATTTGGGATGATCCCGAAGCGGTCCACCTCGGATTCACGGTGCGCGACGGGGTGATTGTCCGGGTTGTCGAACCAAAAGGTAGCCCAGTCGCCGACGATAACTCCTTACACTCCTTTCCCGGACCACCCGCAGAATGGAAACAACCACCATTCGGCGACTGGCCCAACCCGATGGGCGCCCTCCCTCAGAATGCCAACATCTTACAATGTCACCCTGACCTTCTTCGGAAACCCCGCCCCTTCAAGGGAGCTTCTGACGATATTGATCGATTCCTTGTCAACTGCGAACAGTACTTCGAAGTCTATATCGGGTATATCGGCACCGATATGAATAAAGTCGCATTCGCCACCTCCTATCTGGAAGACAAGGCCAAAATGTGGTGGATCTTGATCTCCCCAAACTTTCGATCCACCACTAGGGAGCACTACCGCTATCCCTCATGGCCGGTGTTCAAACGAATGCTGAATGACAAGTTCATTGACCCCACCGTTCAGGAAGTACACAAGCAAAAAATCAAGGAGTACAAGATGGGGGATAAGGCCGCAACCGACTACTTCGACGAGCTCGAGAGGCTTGCCAAACTCGCAGGAATAAGAGAAGATATCGCCAACGACGGAAGGATGGTAGAAGCACTCAAACAAGGAGTCCCCTCTTCGTACCTCACGATGATCTCAGCTATGGGCGTCAAGATGCTGATGCCTGTAGGATATGACGAGTGGAAAGAACGAATCATCGAGATGTACAAAGAGCGACAAAGGCAGAAAGCGGAGGCAACGACGCTGCAGGAGTACTCCAAGAAGTCGACCCCGCCAACCCCGAACAAGTCGGGGCAAACTGCCGGAAAATCTTCGGGCTCCGCGACGACCACTCCATCATACGGCACCCAGAAGACCGGAACCAGTACAACCTACACCGGGACTGGGAAGCCCATGGACATCGATCAGCTGAAGAAGGAGGGGAAATGCTTTAACTGCGGAGTAAAGGGCCATATGGCCAAGGACTGCCCAAAGAAGAAGCGAACACGCGAAGACATCCGGACGCAGATCGCCGAGCTGCAGAAAGAAGACGAAGCACTCGGGGCGGAGACCAAGGTCGAGGAGGTAAAAGGCGAGGCCAGCCAGTGAGCGATTCCACTGGGCTGGCCAAGAAACCTGATGGTGTGTTAGCAACAGCCACTAGTCGGACTGATAGTATTCCTGTAGTCACATCCATGTCTACTACGCATTCGAATATACCCCGAGCATTCACAACACACACCATTGAATCGCAAAAGAAAACTCAAACGCCCATGGGCCGAACAGGGACAGAGAGTCCCACCACATGGCTCAAACCGTTCGACACCGAATGGACATGGAGGGCCATCAAAGACGCCAAGAACGAAGCAGCAGCAAAAGCTGTGCTTCGAAATTGGATCCATCGAACCAGAGCGGAAGAAGTAGTGGATGAGCTAATCGATGGAATCAGAAAAGCCGAATGCTGCCGTGCCCTCGAATGGTTAGATGAGCTCCACGGACCAAAAAAGTATATCCTACGAGCCAAAACCCCCGGACGAGATCTAACCGTAAAGGGGCAAATCGAAACGCTAACCTCCCGGTCCATCCATCAGGCAACTGCCTTGATCGACAGCGGCTGCACGGGGAGCTCAATCAATCGAGCTTTCATCAACAAGCACCAACTCCCGACCAGGGCGACGGCGGCCCCAATCCCCGTATATAATGCCGATGGGACAAAAAATCAGGCCGGTTCCATCACCGAGTTCGTCGAACTCAGATTAACGATCGGAGATCATTCCGAACGCATCGACTTGGCAGTAACCGATCTCGGAACAAAAGAACTCTTCCTCGGCCATGATTGGCTCGTTCGTCATAATCCGCTGATCAACTGGAAGACCGGCCGGATCACTTTCGCCAGATGCAAATGCAGGAAAATTCCGTTTGAGCTGCCAGACGAAGATCCTGAAGACCGATGGGACGAGGAGATGGAGGACGGGGAAACCATACTCGCAATAAACCTCCAGGAGGAGATTCAAGTGCGAGCCATTCACCATGCGAATGACTTGGCCGCCAAGGCCAACCAGGGAAAGGCAGAGAAGACGTTCGAAGAGATGGTACCTGAATGGGCACGAGACTACAAAGACCTCTTCGAGAAAGAGAGCTTTGACGAACTACCCACCCCGAAACCATGGGACCACGCTATTGAACTAATCCCAAACGCCAATGCCAATCTGGATTGTAAAACCTACCCGCTCGGTCATCACGAACAGCAAGAGCTCGACAAGTTCCTGGATGAAAACCTATCCAGCGGGAGAATTCGCCCTTCGAAATCCCCCATGGCATCTCCCTTCTTCTTCGTCAAGAAGAAGGACGGAAAACTTCGACCAGTCCAAGACTATCGAAAACTCAATGAGATGACCATTAAAAATCGGTACCCATTGCCTCTAATCTCCGAACTAATGGACAAACTATGAGGCGCCAAGTACTACACGAAACTTGACATACGATGGGGGTATAATAACGTCCGAATCAAGGAGGGAGACGAGTGGAAGGCCGCATTCTGGACCAACCGGGGATTATTCGAACCAACAGTAATGTTCTTTGGACTCACAAATTCCCCGGCAACCTTCCAATGGATGATGAACGATATCTTCAAAGATCTCATCTCCACCGGAAAAGTAACGATATACCTTGACGATATCTTAATCATGTCCAAAACAAAGGAGGAACATCGCAGCCTAGTACGAAAAGTACTAGCCCTCATGAGGAAGCACAAACTATTCCTCAAGGTGGAGAAATGCGAGTTCGAGGTACTAGAGACGGAATACCTCGGAGTAATCATTAGCGAAGGGAGTATCCGGATGGACCCAATAAAAGTAGCAGGCGTCACCGAGTGGCCAGAACCCAGCAAAAAAAGGGAATTACAGTCGTTCCTTGGGTTCACCAACTTCTACCGACGATTCATCCGTGACTACAGCAAAATCGTCTGCCCAATGACACAGCTGACGGGCAATGCACCCTGGAACTGGGGACCCTCCCAACAGAACGCCTTCGCGGACCTCAAGAGACAACTAGCGGAGGATGTTGTACTGGCCATCCCAACCCAGGAAGGGAAATTTAGGGTGGAAGCCGACACAAGTGAGGGGGCAATAGGGGCCGTCCTCTCTCAAGAGCAAGACGGAAAATGGCGACCCGTAGCCTTCCTCTCCAAAGCTCTAACCGTCACAGAGCGAAACTATGAAATTTACGACAAAGAGTTGCTCGCCATCATGCTCGCCTTGGAGGAGTGGCAGCATTATCTTATTGAAGCCGAAGAAGTATTTGAAGTCTGGACGGATCACCAAAACCTACAGTACTTCCGACAGCCCCAGAAACTCAACCGACGACAAGCCCGCTGGGTGACGGAGCTTAGTCAATATCAATACACCCTCCATCATAAGGCAGGAACGGTGAACAAGAAAGCTGACCTGTTAAGTCGATGAGCCGACCATGACCAAGGAAGCGCAGATAACGAGGGGGTGACCCTATTAAGACCGGAACATTTCCACGCCATGATAATGCCGACGGAGGAGGAAATACACGAGCGGATCAAGAGCGCAACACGGGACAATCACAAGTGGGATCAACAGGTGGCCCCCTCTCTCAATCATGAACGAGGAATGACAAAGGAGGGGGGCCTAATTCACTACGATGGTCGAATCTATGTCCTCCGAGACCAACAGTTGCGTGGCGAAATTATCGCCACCTGCCACGATCACATAACGGCCGGACACCCGGGCATTGCCAAAACCAAAGAGCTCGTATTACGAGAATATTGGTGGCCAAAGATGGGAAACGACATAACCGCCTACGTTAAGGCTTGCGAAGCTTGTCAACGAGAGAAGTCCTCGACACAAGCGCGAGCAGCACCGCTCCATCCCAACGAGGTGCCCTCTACCCCATGGACACACATTTCAGTCGACATGATCACCGGTCTGCCCGAATGCAACGGGTATGATGCAATCCTCGTCATCGTAGACCGATTCTCTAAAGCGATCATTCCCATTTCGTGCTCCACAGAATTGAACTCCGAAGGATGGGCCAAAATCCTACAAGATGAGGTATACGCCAAATATGGAATGCCCCAAGTCATCATCTCAGACAGAGGCCCCCAATTCGTCTCAAAATTCATCACCAACTTGTATCGCATCTTAAACATTAAACAAAATGCATCCACGGCCTACCACCCGCAGACAGACGGACAAACGGAATGTGTTAATCAGGAAATCGAAAAGTACTTACGCCTTTTCATCAACTACCGACAGGATGACTGGACTGAATGGCTCACTCTCGCAGCCTTCCAACATAACAACCGTGTACACTCCACGACGGGAAAAACCCCATTCTTCATAAACCATGGTCGTCACCCACACATTACCCAAACGAATCGCATTCGAACAACCACACCCGCATCAGCAAACTTCGCAGCAGATATGACAAAGATTCACCACGAGACAAAGATAGCCCTGGAGAAGGCAGCAGCAACGATGAAGGGGACCTACGATAAACATCATCAAGCAAGTCATATATACCAACCAAACGATAAAGTATGGCTGGACACAACAAACCTTCATTTACCATGACCAAAAAAGAAACTCGACGACAAATGCACAGGCCCTTTCACAATCATAAAAGCCGTTGGACTAAGTGCATATAAACTGCGCTTACCCCAAGCCTGGAAAATCCACGACGTCTTCAATGAAACATTATTAAATCCATATATCGCGCCAGCCTTTCCCAACCAACAACGGCCACCGCCTCTACCACCGGACTTGATCGACGACGAAGAACACTTCGAAATCGATCAAATCCTAAACCACAAACTGCGCCGAACCAAAGCGAAAGGTGGAGGAATGACTACAACGGTTGACTACCTCGTCAGTTGGAAGGGATATGGACCAGAATCTAACCAATGGGTGAATGAGAAGTACATGAACGCGGAGATGGCCATACACGACTATGAACTATCCCTTAATTAAGCCATCGGGACGATGGTCTTAACGAGGGGGTAATGTTACAATTTTTCCTTTTTCTCTTATTCCTTTACCCCTATTCATGCTTAGTCAGGGCACGGGACCATGGGAAAGGCTTAGTAAGCACAACTGAACCGCCTAGATACAGCAACGCTCGACGATGCACAATTACCCTCTTATGTACAACAACGATGCTCAAGGACAACGGGCACCATAGACACAGAACGACACAATAAGTAGTTATATTCTTAGCGATACCTGTATAGTATTTAAGACCGACAGCTCTCACTGGTATACCCCAGCTTCGAGCTAAAGTTTATACATACCATTCTACCTCGAGTCTATATCTGACCTTGAGTCACACCGTCCGGATATACATATAGTGAACTCAGGTGATTCCTCGAAGTGCGAAGGAACACCTGTTTATCACGTGTATCAGTTCACATGACGCTTGGGCTTAACAAAGTATTGATTGCAGTCCATAAGGAATCAATCAATGTCATCGGATGCTCCCTTAAAGGAGAGAGGATTATACACAAGAATTGGTTTGACATTCAGAATTTGTGCCTTGAGATCAAGGGGAGGCATTGGATTTGAGGGTCTGCTCTCTGGTGGGCCTGCCTATCCTAGTGGCAGACTGGGAAACAAATGAAGGAACCCATCATCAGCAATGGGGCTTTCTAGTGAGGGAGGTTCTTTTTGTATGATATGTCTGTTCTGAATGGTCCAGCCCTGGGCTGTCACTTCAGGGTCATCTCCTTCAGGAGCCTTTGGGGCTGCTAGAGTGGCTTCACTGCCTTTGGCTTCATCAGGTGGTAGTTGTCCAGCAAATAGTTGCTGAATCAGCATCCTCCACAGGTTCAGATAATGGCTACTTGGCTGTGGTCAGTAATGAGCCAGCTGAGATGCTGTGCTGCAGATGGCTGATGTGGCAAGCAAGTACCTTGACAATGCTATTCAGATTAATGGCATTATATATGCCAATTTGGATGGTATTATACTTGGTGTTTATGGCTTAGGTGCTATTCTTCTGCCATACTTCAGCTTGTATAGTGGTAATAGTCCCATCTGATAATGTAAATATCTTTGATTAAAATTAAAAATAGCCTGCTCAGTGGCCACATATTGCAAAATTTCCTCCTGCTTGAGAAAATCAGCAGAGGTATACCTTTGTCCTAGAGATGATCTCAACCAGAGATTATCTCTCCATAATTTGGCTACCTGCTCTTGGTACAGCCAAATGAAGTCTTCTTCACATGCCTCATGCACCTTCTGTCACAACTTCTCCTCTATCAGGCATACTTTAAATGTTTTCTCCCACTCAAGAAGGGGGTTTCTGACTTTCCTGTCAGGATTCTCCTCTTTGGCATCATTATCCATGTTGGTTGCCTCATTCTCCTCTTCTCTAAGGAGAGAACTGTCATACAGGCTGAAGACCTCTGGGGTGACCATACTGAGACTGTGTACTGGTTTCTGCATCATCAGATCCAAGTCAAGGAGTAGGCTCCTGCTCAGGCTGCTCCTCCTCAACTCCCTCTCTTGCTGCTGCTGCCATTATTGCTCTGTGATACCAGTGGAAGTTTCAATAGAACCTTGGCTGAAGGAAGAAAGCGGCAAAGTTCCTATCAAGGAACTGCCATATGTCATCTGTGGAGTTGATGTGTTCTTTGTCCCCTCTGACCATTCCTTGGTCTGATGATATTCTATCTCCCCAGATGGAGATGTCATCAGTCTCTATGATGATATCAGTTCCATATGATAATGAGCAATCATCGTCAAGATCTATCATCTCTCTAGAGTGGAAGTCATCTGTATAGATAACTCCTGTGACTGATCCTGTCCAAAGGTCAGACTCAGTGATAGGAGTGACAGGCTCCCAGAACAGAGAGTCAGAAATGCTGTTGGTGGTAGTACTAATAAGCATATTAGTGAGTCAAGAGCTTCCAGAGCCCCTCCTCCTGTCTCGTGCTCAGAGGTACTGCCTGAAGAGGGCATTCTCCTGAGCAGCCTGATGCCTGATATGTGCCTGCTCCTCAATGTACTCAGCAAGAGATTGGAGAGGTCAAATGTCATCCTCTGTGATGACTGGAGCAATATTTAGGGTTGGTTGTACTGGTCATGATACCTCTGAATGGCATCTTAATGAGCTCATCATTTGGCTTTCTTCGCTCCACTTCAGTTGACTAGCTTCTCTGGCTGTGGCTTGCCAGTACTGGAGCTCATTTTTGTCATTGTCATCAAAGAATAGGTCAGAACTACTGACTCTAGTTTCTCTCTGGCTAGAACTCCTGCTTCATGCCATCATAGTATATTGGGATTCCCAGCCTGTGGTATTTCTGGTGCTTGAAGCCACCTGAATAGCATCAAGAGAGTCTCTAGCATGGCACTCAATGTTGGGCTCAGAGATAGTGGTCACTGTCCTTATTGCAAGGACATCATGCTTGAGAGACAGGATGGAGATGTTGGATCAGGGTCATCAAAATCCTGTAGCTCAAGAGTTTGCAGTGTCTTGGATGACTGCTGACAGAAGTCATGAGGGGTAGGTATGCTGCTGCCACTGCTCCTCTTCTTTCCTAAAATGCCCTTTAGCTGGGCTCCTAGGGATGATTTTGGGGCTGTCTCCTTCTGTGGAATGAAAGGATTGTCAGACAGAGGCAGAAATGTTGTGGAGGGGGAGGTCTGGTATGACATTGCATAGGATTGCACAGATATGTTGGAACTCTTGATAGTGATAAATTGTCTAGGCAGTAATTGATTGACATCTATAGCACAGCTGTATGATCATCAATAGGCCTATCAATGTTCTGATGATGGAAGTGAGGAGTTTGAAGAACTTGTGGGTAAAGTTTGGATTGGAAAAATTAAGCACAGGGGGCATTTGGTTCCTCAGCACAATTGGGCCTGAGAAAGAGAATGATAAGTGTTAAGCTAATTATTAAGCCCAAATTCCACATGATAAACTGTTCAGAACCTCACACTTCAGGTTATACTGACAGAGTTCACTGATGTGTTAATAGAGTTGTGTAGTCAAGGCATTGCAAGTCACTTGAGAATAGATAGTGAAGAATAAACTTTAGCTTAATGCTGAAGTTACTACAGCAAAACTATGCTACTTAAATATTATTCTGTTATCGGACTATTAATAGAAGTTCACAAAAGATATTGTCTGTCATAGAGCTGTTACCTCTGCTGTTGTCTTGTGGTTGTGCTGTTACTGCTGCACTGCAGTTAAATGACAAAAGGAGTATTGTCTCTCCCTTCACAGCACACAGCAGTGCAATAAGATGATGACTAACTGGGTTGCTGACTAAGCCTTCCCATGGTCTAAGCACCCTGACTAAGCAGAGATAAGGGTCATTTCCAAGAAAAAGAAAAAGAAATAAGGAAAAATCATAACATATGGCCTCTGCATCTATATCAAAGATAACATGGCACACCATAAAAAGCCAAACAACTTTTGTGATATGTGCTTCCTTGCTCAAGAACTTGATGCTCACTACTAGACCCAAAAGATCAAAATTGCCTGTGAAAACTGAGACAATAAGGCCTCCAACCAATTCTCCAACCCTAAATCCAAGAGGACCAACTCTTCTTCTTTGGACTCCAGCTCCACACCAAAATCTACCACCTCTAAGCCCTATGCCAACAAGCCAGATAAAGATGGTCATCTTACTCAGGAAGAAAAAGACTGCTAGTGCCAGAACAACCTTTACATGTTCTGTGGAGCCAAACACAAGACTGAAGACTGCAACAAGCAGAAGGCAGCAGCCTCCACCAAGAGTTATACAGCTGAAGTCAATACTGCTCCTGTGGAGCTGGCTCTAACAGAGTCAGAAAACTAGGAAGCAACCCTGTTTCTTTTATGTGAGTTCAGGGTTGCATTGACTCTATTTGCACACTAGAGGTTATCACTCTCAGTGCAACATCCCTTTCCAATCACTCCTTCCACATTCCTCTTTCAGCAGAATTACCAACTACTGTGAAACCCAACAGTTCCCCAACTTGTATCATTCTGCATTTTCTTGCCCTTATTGATTCTGGTTCTAGCTACCACTTTGTTGACATTAAGTATGTAGCTGTCAATAAAATTCCCATTAAAACTATCTCTAGTGTGCAACTTTGATTATTTGATAGCTCCAGCAGAAGCTGTACATCTCAAATTGCAATCATCTCCATCTGTTTCCCATCTGGAGACACCATCTCCATCAACTTCTATATCACTTCTCTGGATTTGTCTTGCAATCTTGTCCTAAGATACAACTGGCTCTCCCACTACAATCCACTGATTGACTGGGCAGAGAACAGTATCACTTTCTGCTCAAGCTATCAGGATCTCACTTCAACCAATTCCACAGTTTTCACTGCATCTCAGGGACTTTTGTGTCTATAGGACAATAGTCCACCTCTTTTTGAGCCTTCCAGCTCAATTCTGAGACTTCTGTGCCCATCAGACTCTATTAGTCCAACTTCTGAGGCTTTACTCTATTCTAAATCCACTTCAGGTAGCCAGCAGACTCCATTCCTATATGAACCCATCTATTCTTATTCTCTCTCAGAGTCTTTTACTATAAAAGCACACTCAAAGATCTCTATCATATCCACTGCCACATTTGTCTGAGCCAGTGCAGAAGAAGGCACTCAGCAGTTCATACTGCAGCCTTCCTTGTCTAATATTAGAGCCAAAGCCACATCCATGGAACCAGCAGATCTTTCATCAGTGCCAGTAGAGTACCATAATTTTGCAGACATCTTCAGTGATACCCTCTCTGAAAAACTACCTGAACACAGGCTGTATGATCTTAAAATCAACCTTGAGGAAGGAACATCTCTGCTGCTTGGATTTATTTATTCCCTTTCAGAATCTAAACTCAAGGCTCTACAAGAGTTTATTGATGATAATCTATGCAATGGGTTCATCACTTTATCCTGCTCTCTGCACAGAGCTCCAGTTCTATTTGTCAAGAAGAAGACCAGTGAACTCTGACTTTACATCAACTACCATGGCCTAAACAAAATCTCCAAGAAGGATCACTACTCTCTTCCTCTCATTTCTGATCTCCTCAACTCTGCCTGCTCTGCATGCATCTACACTAAGCTCAACCTATGACATGCCTACTATCTCATTCACATAGCTAAAGGAGATGAATGAAAAACAGCCTTCCAAACTCATTATAGTTCCTTCAAATGGCATGTCATGCCCTTTGGCCTCATAAATGCTCTGGCAGCATTCCAATGATTTGTGAACAATATATTCTCAGACATGCTTGACATATCAGTAGTAGTCTACCTTAACAACATCCTCATATATTTTAACAACCTGAGAGATCACCAGAAACATATTCATAAGGTTCTATCAGGCTTAGAGCTAATAGACTCTACTGCAAAGATTTCAAATGTGAATTCAACTGGAATTCTGTAGAATACCTAGGCTACATCCTATCACCTGAAGGACTTCACATGTCTGAAGAAAAAGTCAAGGCTATTGTTGACTGGCCAGTGCCACAAAAGGTCAAGAACATTTAATCTTTTCTTGGCTTTGCTAACTTCTACTGTCACTTCATACATGAATATAGCAACATCATTCTTCTCCTTACATGACTCACCTGCAAGAGAACTCCATGAAAATTTGATAACAAATGCTTGGCTGCCTTTAATGAGTTGAAACAGGCCTTTACACATGCTCTCATCTTTATCCACTGGATCTCTGATCAAAAGATAGTAGTGGAAACTGACACTTCCAATTATGCAATTGCAGCTATCCTCTCCATCTATCTTAAAGATGGCAAAATTCACCCCATCACCTTCTGCTCCCAGAGCCTTCACAATGCCAAACTCAACTATGACACTCATGACAAAGAACTTCTAGCCATTTAAGACCTTTAAACATTGGCAGCACTACCTTGAAGGCTCTATAGACTCTATTGACATCATAACAGACCATAAAAACCTTGAATACTTCACCACCACCAAGATTCTAATCCACCAACAGGTTCACTAGTCTGAATACCTATTCCAGTTCAACCTAGTAATCTGGTTCTGCTCTGGGAAACTTGGAGAGAAACTGAATGTGCTCACTAGATGATGGGACATCTACCCTAAAGAGGGGGATAGTCAATATGCCCAAGTCAACCCCCACAATTTCTGATCTGTGTTTACTCAAGAACAACTCTCTGCATCACTCCATGCAACCTACCTTAAAGGCCCCACTCTATAGGCTAGTGCCATCATGGATATCAACAAACTTCACACTGATATCAAATAAGCACAATTCTCTGACTTTATATGCTCTGATGGCCTCCACCAGGCCAAGACCACTTCTGAATCCTCTCTCTCTCAGTGGTCTATTGACAAATCCAACATCCTTCAGTTTGAAGGCTGCATCTATGTTCTGGACTCCAACAATCTCTGTCTCTGTATACTACAGAATAATCATGACTATATCTTAGCAGATCACTTTGGTCAAAACCAGACATTAAAACTAGTCTGGCAGAACTATACCTGGCCAAAGATGCATGAATATATTTGACACTATGTTAAGTCTTACACAGTTTGTGAGTGCAATAAGACATCTAAACACCACCCCTATGGGTTACTCAAACCTCTGTCAGTTTCCAAACAGCCATAGGATTCCATTTTCATAGATTTCATTGAACAACTATCAGACTCCAATAGATTTACCACTATCTTAGTAGTCATAGACTGAGCTAGCAAGCAAGCTATCTTCATCCCCACTCACAACACCATTAACTCCACAGAGCTTGTCTAACTTTTCCTTATCCATGTCTTCTTCAAACATGAGATACTCAGTCACATCACATCTGATCATAGTTCTAAATTCATCTCTCAGTTTACTTGCACTCTAGCCACCACCCTTAACATAGAACTCCATCTTACTTCAGGTTATCATCCAGAGGCTGATGGACAAACCAAATAGGCAAACCAAACTCTGGAACAATATATCCACATCTACTGCTCCTACCAGCAGGACAACTGGGACACCCTCTTACCTATTGCTGAGTTTGCCTACAACAATGCCCCTAACATGTCCACCAGGATTTTCTCATTCTTCACCAACAAGAGTTACCACTCTAACATCACCATTCACCCTGAAAGGGACATTGCCTCTGCTCAGGCCTGAGACTTTGCAGTCAACCTTGATGAACTCCATCAAGTATTAAAAGATGAAATCTCCAAGGCTCAGACTCACTACAAGATCCAAGCAGACAAGCATCAGATTTCAGTGCTTCCATTTACAGTGGGTGACAAGGTCTACCTCAGTTTCAAACATATTAAAACCACCCACCCAACCAGAAAATTCTTAGAGAAATACCTCAGCCCTTTTGAAATCATAGCTCAACCAGATTCCTAATCCTTCATGCTGAGACTTCCACCAGATCTCTGATCCATTCACCCAGTCTTCCATGTGTCACAATTAGAATCTGTAGAAGAAAACATCATTCCTAACCAAATCCAACTATCACCACCTTCAGTCAAAGTCAACAGAGAAGAACATTTCAAAATAGCTCAAATCCTTGACTCTAAGCTGGACTGCCAGTTCCACTGCCCACTGCTGTACAAGATCCAGTGGCTAGGCTACAAAGATACCAATAAAGAGTTTGCTTGGTTACTAGCCTCCAAGTTCTCTACTGATGAATTTATTGAAGACTTCCACTATTGATACTCAGGCAAACTAGAACTCTTATCCAAAGTCACTTAATCATTTTGTTCTTGATACAATGTGACTCTGAAAGCCACCAGCACCCCACCTTACTATTTCAATTTTAATCACTAATTACTACTATTCCAATCACTCCTTTTATACTTTTAAAGTCAAAATCTTGTATTTACATTTTCTTTCTCCACTACTAACATCTAATGCCTTTTTCTATATGCATTTTACACAAAATCTTTACAAGAAAGTGGAATCCAATGGGTCTGCATCAGAATCTGAACTCTCTCTCTGCCTCTTCAACTCCTCTATATCCTCATCCAGCCTCTTCAACATCACCTCCCACAGATCTTCCACCTCTTGATCCTTCTCATTCTTGAAAAGCAGACAAGCCTTCTTTCAGGCCTCCAATTCAGACTCTGAAAACAACTCTGAGAGAGACAACATATCATCTGACCTGTAATTATCCTGGAGATCTACTATGGTACCATGGACATCTGCCACCTTATCTGCCAACTCATTCACATGATGCATCAACTTGCATATTAACTTTAAAAGTTGGTGGAGACCAGCAGAGACCTCCACACTGCTGATCACCTCACTTGCAGTGATGCCCTTATTGAATGAACAGATGGTCTTCTTAATCTTGCAACAGGCACAAGTCTGCCTACAGCCAGCACCTTCAGTTACCAGATGTGTATAACAGGGTGTGCCATCTTGATAGCAGCACACACAACTCCTTGAAAACAGAACTAAGACAAGCCAACCAGAAACAATAAGACACTTACTTTCACTGCTCAATTTCTTTTTGCTCTCTGCTGGCCCTGCAATCTCTAACTTTGCCCTCTTCTTGAGACTGGCCACCACCTCTGTCTCACTGCTATTCACTATACTTCTTGACCTGAACTTACATTTATGGCTCTTCTCTGTCAGACCTGCCACTCTCTTCTTCCTCTCTTGCACTCACTTTCTTCTCTCCAGAGTCCTCTCAGATTCTTTCAACTCATCATTCCCCTTGGTCCCCTTATCCTGCTCATCATTAGACTCCAGAGACATACAGCCAGTCACTCTCTTGAAGTGAAGACTGAGACTAGGACCAAACTGTTCTGTCAGCACTTGATGCAGCCAAAAATCAACAGCCTCTGCAGAGGTCATTTGCAACTCATTCTCTATAACTATCCCCTCCTGCCCTACTTCCAAGGCCTCAGCCCTCATTATGGCCTCTATGGCCTCCCTCTTCTTAGCCTCCCTTTGAGCTGCCTCTCTCAACACCTCCTCCACCTCCTTTGCCCATCTCTCTGCTGTCCACTGGACTTCCTCCCTCTTCTTCTCCAACCTCTCTTGCTGCTTCTTTCTCCATGCCTCCTAGATCACATGGTCTGCTCAGACCTTCTTCTCTCTCTCCTGCTCTCTTTTCTACTCTAAGTGGACTTTCACAGTCTCTGCATACTCTTTCTCCATAGTTTGCCATTTCAGATGAAATAATTCCTTAGCCTCTTCAGGGCTATCAGAGGTGGGTTCCCTCACCAAAGGCTTGAGAGTGCATAAGTGATGATACATGGCAAGAGGCAACATAGTGACAAAAGTTTAGGCAATAGTGGTAGTATCTGATCAAGTTGCAAAATTTCCCACAGCTATCAACAATCTTCTATATGGCCTCACCAGCTATCAGGATCTGTGCTCTTGAGAGCAAGAATGCTAATGGAGAGATACTGTTATGCACATGCTGCCAGCCTTTATGTCATCTCAACCAACCACATATTCAATCACCAAAACCCATCAGACTCTGCCTGCTTCTCATTATCTATTAATTTTATTTTTACCATTATCATTTCACATTCATATTTCATATTATAATATCTAGACCCTGAACTCAGTAGCAAATATTGACATTGGAACCCAATAGAACCCAACTCAGAATTAGTTACTATTAGTATATAAAGCCATGTATAACCATTGTAACTACTCAGTTTGAATATCAACTTGGATAGCCATCTACCCTTTGTACTCACTTCAACTTCTCCCTACCTCATTCATCAGATTCCACTCCAAAGGGTACTCCTCTTTGCTTTTCTGATAGAACTCTGTTCTGTCCACTCAAATTCTTGAACCTCAACTCAAGAGTGATGTTGCCAATAGCTTCATTGACACTCACACACTCTGCTGATCTCTCTGTGTGCACTCAAACTCACTTGATTGGCATGTTCCTAACAAATACCTGCTTTTATACATCTTTCCACTTTCAGTCTGCCTTTCTAATAAGTTTAGTTAGTGGCAGAGCTATTTTTTTATAGTCTTTAATAAAGTGTCAATAGAAGTTTGCAAACTCTAAAAAGAATTGCAGCTCTCTCTTCTTAGTTGGAGTGAGCCATTCTTATATGCCTGTCATCTTTACTGGGTCTATTCATAACTTCTCTTCAGCAATGATGAGCTCAAGGTACTTGGTCTCCAAGGTTTCAAATTCACATTTTTCTGGCTTTAGGTATAGTTTGTTCTTCTGTAGGATCTACAACTCTTGTCACATAGTGTCTTGATGCTCTTTGAGTGTTATTGAGAAAATCATTATATTGTCCAGATAGATAGTGATTTTTCTCTAAGTAATAAGGTCTTGAAAGACATTATTCATCATGGTTTGGAAAGTGGCAGGAGAATTAGTAAGTCCAAAAAACATTACTAGTAGTTCAAACAGCTCTTGATTGGTTCAGAGCACTGCTTTCCACTTGTTTCCTTCTTTGATTCTGATGTTATTGTATCTCTACCAGACATCCAGTTTGGTGAAGTACTTGGCTCCTGATAGCTTGTCTATGAGCTCTGAAATTAGTGGAAGCAGATAATGATTCTTGATTGTCATGATTTTTGCCCCTAAATTATGACCTGCCAATGCTTAGTAAGCAGATGCTTACCAATCCCAACCTCAGGCTGACCTTACAAAGAATGATGAAGATATGATGACATTATGGCTACACCTTATTTATTGACACACAATAGATGATAAGAAACAATGTAGTAACTGTCACTATCCCATGTCTTGAATATAATAGAAACTGCAGCATATAGAAAACTCACCATAGTGATAGTATAGCAGAGCAACAATGATGAACAAAAGTAAGAGCACAGTTATTGTTATCTCAGACAATGAGCAGAAGGCATGGAAAGCAGATAATAGTTGCCTGTAGAGCATAGGATTCTTTAGACAGTATTTAAGGCAGTAGTACACAGTGATATATCCCAGTCTTGAGCTAAGGTTTAATACATCTGCTAAACTCTCTGACTACCTGGTGTGAATACTCTTGCCACAATAGCAGACTATATCTACCAGCCACAACCTTTTATCTCTCTCTGCAAAATTCTTATAGCCTATCTCATCATCCTTATCATACTTTTATACTGAAATCAGACCCAGACTCAGAATCCAGACTTGGATCCTGGCAGAAGCAGTGCTAGACATTTGTGAGTGTTTAGTAGAGGCCTAATAATTAGCTCAAGACTTCACATGCTCTGGTCTGATGGCATTTTGCTAAGGACTAGCATATAAAACTCACACTCAGAAACATCATCATCACCTCTATTGCAGATGCTTGCTTGTTCATTGCAGTAACTGGAATTATCAGATATCATGTTGTATGATTACTAAGGGAATAAAGAAGAAGAAGAAGAGAACTGGAGGAGTGGGAGAGCTGATGAAGAGTGGATCTCCTCCATCAAGCCCTCCAACCAGTGCTCTATGCACTCCCAAGTCAGGAGAGCATCATTGTCTGGCCACTGGCCCCAGAATCCACTGACATCAGCAGCACAGATTATATCATCCAATCTTCAGGACTTGGAAGTGTATAAACTAGAGAAGGAGGAGTTGAACCCCCCTCTCTCATTATCTAACTAGCCATCTCTGACAAGAGAGAGTCAGTATGAGAGGATGATGGCCATACAAGCTGACCTCCAACCAGAGATGTGGCTGCCTCTACTGCTGACTACTACTGAGGGCATACACCAGAAGCCCTCTCTGGGCTTTACTCTAAGCAGGTGGACAAGTCCAGCCTCATGGCCAGCATGCTCTGAAGCCCTTCAATTCAAGAGCAGAACATCAGCCAGATTGTCCTTGGCATTAATGCATACAGCCTCAGAGGGAGCAAGCCTCAGTTCACTAAATCAGGAACAGTGGACTTATATGAGCCAGACAGGGGATATGAATATATCCTCAACTGATGAATCTGCCTGGACATTATTGACAGCTCAGAGAGCAGCAAATGGCAGACACCTGCTGGTTAGGCACCAGCAAAGGACTCTGATATCTTGCACTGCTGGAGCATACCAGAGATCTAGTAGACAGAGCATGGGTGGAAACTAGAGTAGCAGAAGTAGTACAGAATGCCAAGGGGTGCTGGAAGCCCCCATTTTCTTTCTCTTACTATGCATCTGAATAATCACTATCAGCAGGAAGTAGCCTAAGTAGTTGGGCAAGCCAAAATCTTTTCTGGCAGACTCCCTAGCAAGTCCTGGCTGCACCCATCCATCTATTTGCTGGAGCAGGGCCCAAAGATGCCAGACCCCCAGCCTTATTGGCATCCTCTGGCAAAGGAAAAGAGAGGAAAGAGCCAACAGTGCCATTTCCCCCACCCCCTGAAGAACTGCCAGACCATCCTTGGTATGACCAGAGGCTGCAGTTCTTGCCTAGGCCAAAAAAACCAGCACTACCATTGACACTGCCACCACCACTGCTAGACACTCCACCTCCATAAGAACCTGAGACCATAGAACCTGGGGAAATCTGAAGCTGACCATTGCTCAAGAACCTGTGCTGTTCAAAGAAGAAAGCCTAGACCTAAAGCACTTCTTCCAACAATGCAAAGCATATTTTGAAGTATACAACACCTATTTCTCTATGAACTCTGCCAGATTTAGCCCTCACTGGGTGATATTCTGCACCACCTGGTTTGAAGGCACAGCACAAGAATGGTGGAGCCTACAAGAGCAGTATTTTTATGACTCAATCACTGAGTGATGGAGATATCCCTCCTATCCATGGTTTAAGGAAGCTGTACAAAAATGATTCAAACTAGATGCAGAACAGAAAGTCCATGCAGCCAAATGGTGGGTCTTACAGCAGACCAACTTCAGTCTGACCCAATCTCTGCAATACTATTGCCCATGGGGACAATGATTTTCTCTCCATCTATAACAAGTGGAACAGAAGGATTTTGTGGATGGACTACAATTATCAAATCAACACTCTTGGACATGAGGAAGTAAAAGCCACCATGAGTGGAGGAAAGGCTGTCAATGGTGGGTCAGCCCCAAAAGGGATGACTACAAATGACAAGAGGATAGGAACTGGAACTGTGCATGGTGGTCAGGGGCAGCTGATGGATATAGATGCACTCTGAAAAGAAGAAAAGTGCTTCAACCATGGAGAAAAAGGGCATTTATCTTGTGCTTGCCTGAAACCCTACAATTCTCAGCCTCAAAGATCAGCCTCAAATGCTGCATCAAGCAGTCAGCTTCCTGCCTCATGCAATATTCATGAGATAAAGTTTTCAGATGATGAATGGAAGCAATTGAGTCAGATATACCAGGTATTCCTACCAATCCTAGACTATCAACAATAGTAACAGAAAAGAACATACAATGGTCAAGTCATACATTGCAACCAATACATATCACAGTAAATAACTTATCTGCAGCCAAGAATTATCTTCTCCTGCCTCCCCTCCCTTCCTGCCCCTCCTCCGTATATAGTATTGATCCACTCCTACTAGCGGTCCGCTCCACAATTGATGTCCCATCCCTGAACCTTGCTCTGAACAACACATTTGCATTTGTAAACAATCCCTCCTTCAATGACACCACAATAAACTGCGACCCCTTGAACCGTGTCCGGAATAGATGCCCGATATGCTGCGTATGTGACAGATCCAGTGCCGCGTCGATCTCATCAAGGATGTACATTGGAGCAGGTTTGAATTGGAGCAAGGCCATGATAAGCGACAGAGCGATGAGGGATCTAGATGAACGTCAGATCCACGTAAACAAGGGAATGTATTCTTGCAGACCTCTGTCCTCCACTCAGCTCCGTCAAGCTTTGCTTCCACACCATGCCGAGCTGGACTTTGACTTCTAGGCCCTCAGTCATGTCGAGGCCTTCAGGCGGTTGGAGCTTGGCGTAATTTCCTGGCAGGAGCTCTCGGAAGATGTCGCCAAAATCTCTGGTGTACGACATCAGCATTGCGGGTCAATGGAATGAGTAGCCGAAGGACCTACTTAGACACCTTTGTCCACGTATTCTGAAGTGCATCCCGCTTATATCGATCGAGCTCCTCGATAGTCTGTTCAATCTTCTTCTTGTCGCCCAGCACCGTTTCAAGCATGTTTTGTAGAGATAACTCCCTCTTCTCAACGCTACAAGGCCTAATTAGCCGACCAACAGGGAACAAATACGAAAAGGCTAACTCATCAATCATATTCACCACCTTATAATTGACTTTCTTCCTCTGCACCTTCTGCTTGTTCTCCAGCTCGATCACCTCCTCCCTGAGCTTGCCCATATCACACTGCCGAAAGTCATACTTGCCTCCAGGCCTGTTGAACTGACTAGAGATGGGAGACATGTCAGCTCAAGCTCCCAGAGAATAAGCAAGGCCTACTCGTGCTCCTGCAAAATCCACTCGTAATTTTTCTCCGAAGAGTCAACCTGATGGACCGCAGCTTTTCGCTCCTTCTCCAGATTCTGTATCGCATGGTCCAACTTGGTTAAATCAGCATCAGCACCAACGAGTGCTTTCTTCTTCGCCCTGATGACCCCTTCGAGCTCCTTCAGTTGACCGTCAAACCGGGAGAGCGTCGCCCGTTCTTGTTCAAGCTCCTGATATGCCGTCTCATAGGATTTCTATTTATAACGCTTAGTCGATGTCGACCAAAAAAGCAATGTGATCAAAGCACCTGTTCATCCGCAACGTGCTGGACAAGTTTCTCAAGCTCCTTTCGTAGCTTATCACCACCGGCGACAACTTCCTCTAGTGTGGCCTTCGAAGTGTTGATATCGATTTGCATTTGCTCTGCCGTGACCATCAGCATTTCTTCGTTACAGTAGGAATAAAGATAACAGACGCAGCTCCAGCATCGCAGTTTGCAGCTTCTTTTGCGTTTCTTTCACCACAACAGCATGCTTCTGTAGCACCGCCTTTTGCTTCTGAATACCGGCCTAAAACAATACATTAGCGAAACACCGCGCTGCAAGGGCCATTGCAAATCACCACCTTTAGTTCGTCGATCTTGCCATCTTTGTTATTCTTGAACTCATCCATATCGCGTTGAAGCTTCTTGCATTGCTCGTCGGCTGTCTTTTGCTTCTCCTTCGCATCGTGGACGTTCTTCTGCAGCGCTTGAATGCTTTGTGATAGCGTCTTGATATCGTCCTCGAGCTACATACACAGTTAGGCTCAACTCGCTTGAGAATGAGAAGCACAAAATCTTACTCTACCAGCGGTACTTCCCCCAACTTGGCGTTCCAACAACTGTAATTCGTGCTCTTTCATCTCAATCTGCCTCTCCAAAGCCTTCCAATCTTCCCTCTTCTTCCGGTTCTTCTCTCCATCCGTCTCATGCACCACCAACAGGCCTTGAACATCAGCTAGCTTCGCTTCCGCCTCGATGAGCTCCTGCACCCTCAACAACACACCACTACTCTGCGACGCAGACCCTCCGCTCAACGTCCCCGAAGGCTCGTACACATCACCCTCCAACGTCACAGTGCGCGCTCCAATCTCCTTGTTGAACGTTACAGTCTTCGCCGTCTGAGCGTCCTCGCAGACGAAGGTGCTTCCAAACGCATACGCCATGGCATTCTTCACTTCGTCAGGGTAGCCAACCAATGAGAGCGCAACCTTGGCCTTTCCCGCGACGAGCTGTTCTACCCGAGAGACCTTTTGGGGAGGGACTGAAGAAGGCTGGATCTGGTTGAGAGGAATAACCGTCACTTTCTTTCTAAGGTTCCCGTTTGTCAGTAGATCCTTGCCGACTTTCTCGTCCTTGACGACGACATTGTACAGCCGTCCACCAGCTGTAGCCTCCAAAGCTGCGGCCTTGTTGTAGTTTCCCTTGGCGAGCGAGACCAGTGTCGCTAGACGACCCTTAACGTTCTGCCGGTCGAAGTTGGGTGGTGCCTGGTAATCAAAGTCGAGCCCTCCTAGATTCTGCTTGACGTAGTCGCGTCTCTGTTCAAACAAAGTCACAAAAGTATCATTCACAGAGAAAGACGACTTACGTCGATGAGTTGACGAATAAGTGCCTTTAGGTCCCTAAGCTGGCTCTCGAAAGTCTCCTCCATCTCTCTGTTCCATCCGCATTTTTCGGCTTGCCGCCTATATCGCTCGAGGTCTGTCTTGAGTGCTTGGATCCTCCGCTTGCCTTCCCCCGCGTCGCGTTCAACCTCCTTCCACCGATTTTGTCGATCCTTGAGATCCTTCTCCTGCATCGACAACGTAATTCTGCTCTGTTCTTCCTCTGCTCGTGCCTGAGCACCCCTGGCTCGCGCCTCCGCAATCTGGCCTAAATAACCCCCGCCGTTAGTATTTGTACGGTTCGAAGAAAGCCCAGTCAATAATGACTGCAGCAGCTCTTCATCGGATGTAAGCTTTTGCTGAATCTTTGAGTGGACGTCCTTGACGGTGGTATGTTCAGCCGTAATCTTCTCCACTTCGGTCTGCTGCTGGGCTAATGAAGCTTCAAGCTGGTTACCGTCAGCTCGGCGTCTCTCAAAAGACTGAAAAACATACCCGCCGTATCTCGTCTTTGGCATTTTCGGTGCTCTTGTCATCATCCATGATAGAGCTCTCCTTTAGCTGAACTTGCGTTCGCAGCTTGGTGAGCTCCTTGTCCAGCTCAACTACGTCTCCCTCCAACTTGCTTAGCTTGCCGCCCTTTCGCATCTCAGCATCCTTCTTCTTCTGCACCTCGGCAGCATCTTCCTCGGCAGCCTTCAAATCTCGTGTCCCCTTCTTTTTCTCATCCTGCCGCGTCCTGACCTCCTCTCGCTTCTGCTCAGCCTCTTTCTCCTTCGAGTCGACCCTCTGTTTCGCATCGTGCCACTCTAACGCGTGCAGCTTCTTCCCAAGAAGCTCTAGCTGTTCTACAGCCTTCTGGTAGTCCAGGAACGCCTTCTTCTCCTTCCGAAGCTTGTCAAGCTTAGGTGCAATTTCTTCCTGCAGCACCGCAGTGATTTCGTCAACGCGTTTCTCCTTTTTTGCCATTGTCTTCTTTGCCTTGTCCTTTCGATCCTCAAACATCCGCGTTCCGGCTGCTTCCTCGACCATGCCCAAAATCTCCTGAGGCTTCATATTGAGCACCTTGGTGATGCGCCCTTGCATGATGACGAAGTTGGGGTTATTGATGTTGAGCTGGACGGACTGGAAGAGATTTTGGATGGTTTGTTGAGGAGCTTTGTGACCGTTGAGGAGGTATTTTGAAACGTTGGGAAGCGCCACCTAGTTCTTATTAAAAAGGCCTGTATTATAACAACGCCACGCACCTGACGAGTAACGGTAATCTGCTTTTGATCCTCCAGCCCAAGGGGACTCTTGGAGCGGTCTGAGTTGTCGAAGACGATAGTGACGCTTGCTTTTGTGACTCCTGCTTGTCCGCGCTTGTATATGAGGTCTTGCTGGTTTGCCGCACGCATCTGCAACCTCGTTGGGTCACAAAGACAACAAAGAACGCCAGTCTACGCACCACGGACATGTTAGTTATCCCAAGCACAAACGCAATCGCGTCGAGAATGTTTGATTTCCCGGATCCATTGAGCCCAGTAATCGCGTTGAAAGACGGGTCCCAGCCAGTAATTTGGGTTCGAACTGGATAGGACTTGAATCCTTGACATAAAAAAGTCAGGAAGCACCACAACATTTCCGGGAAAACCCCCCACCTTCCAGGACGAGTTCTTCTATCCGCATCGTTGGTGGTCGCGAAAGGTTGAAATGAGGGCGTTACTGTCACTCGCATCGTCACCGGCGCGTCTATCATGTGACCCATGCCGGACTTCGGAACCTGCCGAGTCCCGGGCAAAGTGGAAGCACAGCCACCCGCAGTGAGCCTGACGCCATTTCACTCCCACAGCCAGCATGCAACACTTTGGAAAGAGTGTTATCCGTGTCACCAAAAATTATACGAAGGGTTACTCTGACACACAGGCAAAGGTCCGTGATGCGACCAGCAACGATCCTTGGGGCCCCAGTGGCACGCAAATGAACGAGATAGCCCAATTGACATACAATCAGTCAGTGGATCTGCTATCCGTAGAACCTGAACGTAACATCTGTCATACAGAAATGATTTCGTGGAAATAATGGAGATGCTCGATAAGAGGTTGAATGACAAGGGCAAGAATTGGCGGCATGTATTCAAGGTGAGAGGGGAACCCTCCGCCATCTCTTGCTTGTTGTTTGCTAATGCGATGGCCAGAGTCTCACTGTGCTTGACTACTGTCTTCACCAAGGTTCCGAAAATGTCGTCATCTACTTCCGTGACAACGTCTACATAATCAAGACCCTCAAGGAATTCCAATACCTTGATGAAGAAGGGAAGGACCAGGGCGCCAATGTGCGTCAAAAGGCGAAGGACATCACTAGCTTGTTGCTTGATGAGGGTCGACTGCGCCAAGAGAGGAGGGCCCGGGCGAGCATGCGGGACCGGATGATACGCGGTGCTGGAGGCGACTATGACGAACCCGACGACGATGTCGATGAGAACCGCCAGCGCCGTAGTCTGAATAGCAACCCACCGAATAGGAGGAACGGGGATGAGGACGATCTGAGAAAAGCCATTGAAGAGAGCAAGCGGACATTGGCGCAGGAGCGGATCACCGCTGAAGAGAGGGACCTTCAGGCAGCCATCAAACTTAGCGAAGAGGAGGAGGAGAAGCGGCATAAGGCCGTTGAAGACTCCAATTCTTCTGCGCTTTTCGATGACCAGAATCAGCTGTTAGCATCCTTTTTTTGTCTTTCCTTTTCGTTAAACTCACTTCTTGCCCAGGTCTACGCCCATCAGCAACAATCCCTTCCCAATGGGCAACATGAGCGACCCTACGCCGTATACTATTGGTCTACAACCCCAATTCACGCAAATTCAGCCACAGTTTACCCAAATTCAGCCACAATTCACTGCGTTCAATCCATATCAGCAACAGGCTCAGGCTGAGCAAGAGGTAAAGAACTTTTTTGTCTGTCGATATTAGGGATATCCTGACGGCGTTTGTCTAGATGCTTATGCAACAGCAATTTCTCTTACAACAGCAGCAGCAAGCGCAAAATGACGAGTGGATGAGACAGCAATTGCTATTGCAGCAGCAGCAGCAGCAGCAGCAACAACAACAACAACAACAGAATGCGTTCATGCAACAGCAGCAGTCAATTATGGCGCAGCCGACTGGCTTTGGGTGGGTTCTCCGTATGTCATGCCAATTGGACCACTAATGAAGAATGCTTCAGGTCGAACAATCCCTTCGCACCTTCTCCCAGCCACTCTCAACCTAGATCTTCGCCCTCTCCTCATCCTACGCCTCAGTTTAACCTTCAAGGCACTTATGCCAACAACAACCAGAATGTTGACCTCTCCTCTTTCAATCACCATTTAAACTTCTCTCCATCTCCCGGACCATCGCCTATCAATAATAAGCCCACTGGGCCTGTGGTCAAATCCCGGCCAGATGAGAACGAACACTTGGCAAATCTTCTCGCAAACCGGGACGATGGTCAGGACACGTTCGGTAATGTAGGCGCGTTAAGATACGGTCAGGCAAGGATAATGTCTAAGCAGATGACGGGGCATAATCCTTTTGCGAAACAACAGCAACAGGATGAGCAACCTTTCTTTAGTGTTTGAGCCGCGAAGCAATTCATGACGATTGATCTGCGGTGGAAGTGGAATTAGTGTATATGTTTCTTTTCTTTCCCTGACCATTGCCGTCCTACTATGGTACCTTTATTTTAATTTTTAAAACGTAGTTGGCTCTCCTGAAACAGAGGAATCAAACTTCTATATCATTAAATCTAGAGCTTCCATACATTCCGATACTCAAACGTTGGGCATCCTGGCTCCGACGACTCTATTATGCTCTTTGTGAACCCAGCTTCTTGCTTCTCTAGCGCTTCCTCGACACTCAAAATATCGGCATCAACCAGAGAAAGGGTTTTCTTCAGATATGACAACATCTCCGCCAGGACGGCGCTCTCAGAGAATGGCAAAGTGCGATGGAACGCCGTCTCTGCGCCAAACTGTTGTATGCGTTTCTAGATGATGATGAATCAGACATCAGACTGGACCTGTAACCTAGAAGCCTTACCTTGAAGCCCTGTATGAACGGCATAGCCCTCTTATCCTTAATCAGCCCTTTCTGTATTAACAGCTCCTTCACCTTGGCATCATTGAACTTGTCTGATTTTTCAGCGTAGACCTCCCGCAGGATGCCAACACACGTATCCTGCCATTCAGGGAAAGATTTCGCCACGTATACTCTGACACTTTTTGGTTTCTTTGGGTCAAAAGTCTGCTGAGACTTGCCCCCCTTGCCGCCCTTGTTCAATTTGGCTAGCATCTTCAGCAAACTCGTCTCAGCATCTCGAATCATTTTGGTCGTGCCGCGCATATACTGCCCCGCTTCGATGAGTGTCCTATCAACAGGTTTCGAGGGAGTAGGCCACAAGGCGAGTTGTATCGACGTCGGATTCTTGAGGATCGCAGAGTGGATGTGTTCAGCAAAGTGAGGTGCAATTGGAGCGATGAGCAAGGAGGCGATTTGAATCCAGTACTTGATGAGATCCCCGTGCATACCGGTGTCAACGGTAACTTCTCGATACCAATCCCGCACGCCTTGGAGCTCGTAAAAGCCGTATTTTAGAGCATCCTTGTAGTTCGTTGCTGCATAATGACTTTGGGTAATATTGATCAGATCGTTGATTTCTTCTTCGAACACCCGGTCGTGATACAGCTTCTCGCCGTGCCGAAGGTTCTTCTCGTCCTCTATCATTTCCTCACACCATGCCAGCAAGGTGTGCACCCGCAGGATGTTAGCATTCGCTGTCTTCTCCTCAAAATTCGCATCTTCGATGCCGTCGCCAGCATCCGCCAAACTAAGCCGTGTCGCGTCTGCGCCAAACTTTTCCGTCGCCTCCCTGAGAGTCAAAGAGTTTCCGGTACTCTTACTCATCTTCTTTCCGTTCAGCATTAGATGACCATTTGTGCGCATGCTCAAAGGCCACTTGTCCTCGGGGAATAGTGCGACGTGGTTGTACAACGCAAAGGTTAGGTGATTGCCAATAAGATCTTTCGCAGACGACCGTATGTCAAACGGATAAAAGTAGTTGAATTCGTGCTTCAAAGCGTCGGCTTTTCCTTGGGGCATGGGCGCGGGATTAGGCCAGGGACCATCGCAGAAGACATACTCCCAGATCTCATCCGTCATCTGGTCGGGTTTGATGCCCAGAGGACCCGGTTTCGAGCCATCGATACTGTTTTCTACGTGACGATCAGAACGAGATGTTTGAACCGAAAAGTGCGCTTACCATGCAGCAACTGCGCCACAGTATAATAACTCATGTAGATAGTGGAGTCACTCAGACTCTCTACCATGAAGTGAGGGTCCCAGGGCAAGTCCGAACCGAGGCCGTACGTCCTAGCACAAGCCCACTTGTTCAGCCAGGCTAATACCTTTTCAAACGCATTCCTCGTCTCGTGTGTGTACATCTCCATTCTGGCAACCAGCCTCTCCGTCTCTGCTCGCCAGGAAGGTTCGCCGTAATCAATATACCACTGGTCCATCAACGCAACGACACAGTCGTCGCCACTCCTCGAGGTAACAACGCCTTCGGGCTCTGCGTACGCAAACGCAAGACCCTCAGCAATCATATCAGCCCTCGCCTTAGGTTTAGCGTCCTGCACCGTCTCACCCTTATACTTGCCGATGAGCATGACGCCACTATAAAAGCCCTCCTTGTACGCAATTTCCTTTGCCTCCGCGAGCTGCTTCGTATCCTTCTGGCTGTTAATTTTTAGCTTCTTAACAACCTCGGCAGCAACCATATCACCATAGCTCGTCTTGATCAACGGCACGGCTTCGCGACCCGCTAGCCAGTCGGGATTGACCCCGTAGTACTCAGGCTTTTTCCTGAGATCAGCGACGGTGACCCAGTCGTCAGGAGAATCGGAAGGGACACTGGTAACTACTCCGGTACCCTTGGTTGCCAGGACGCCATCCATCGGTAGGACATAGACGCCCTGGGTGTACACGCTGTACGGAGCGCTCACTTTCGTACCAACGAGATCCCGACCCTCTATTTCTGAAAGCTGCTCGATAACGCCATGTTCTTTGGTAATCTTTTGGAATGTCATGTTCCTCATGGCGCGATGTGTGCATAGGAACGCTTCCGCATCGTTGACTGCATACACGCCGTACTTGAGATTTGTACCCACGAAGCAATTTGTCTGACCGTACCTAATGGCGAGTTAGAAAGTAAGAGTAAAGAATGATGAAGCGTACATGGTCTCCGGTCTCAAGGTCGCCGCCACCATATACACCTTTCTCCCGCCGACCTTGCTTTTAATGGCCTCTGCGTTTGGTGCCCACTCTAGAACCTCGAGCTTGATGCCTGTGAACTCTTGCGGGCCCACACCCTCGCCATCCTGACGATCATGATCCATACACGGTTGACCGTCCTTCTCGCTATATATGGTATACCTACAAGCCCATTCGCATTCTTTCTTCAAAAACATCACAAAGACTTACCTTTCGCCAAATTTAATTCTATTCTGTTTATGCAGCTTGTTCACTTGCCATCTCACGAACGCATCATAATACGGGTTCGCCTGGGTCGTCAAAAAGCGACGTCTCCAGTCAATCCGCGAACCAAAGGCATTGTTGTCCTGGATTGCGATGGGAGGGAAATACTCCAGCCAGTACAATGGGTCCGCAAACTTGCTGATTTCGGATTTAGGTATTCCGATACTCTCCATAATTTGGAACTGATATGTATGGCCCGTGGATTTTGCCTGAAGCTTGCCCTTCTTTGCCTTGGACTTGTCGACAGCAGCAGGATCCCTAGCTTCCTCCTCGTTCTCTTTGGCCTCCTTTTCGGCCTCCAGTTTTGCTTGTACCTCGCCAAAGTTTTCAAATTCCCTCCCGAAAAGACTCATCTCCCGGATGATCTTGTCGGAACTGGCCTTGATGGGCAGGCCGGTGACATGGAAGCCATGGGGAAACAAGACACGTTTGCCAAGCATGCGTTCATAGCCTGCCGCGAACTCGATTTTGCTGATAGTGAATGCATGTCCGAGATGGAGAGAGCCGTTCATGTAGGGAAAGGGAAAGTTGCCGAACCACTTGGGAAATTTTTCATGTATTTGCTCCTTGGACAAGCCCGCAAGTTCTACAGGCGATGGTGCATTGACTTCGAAGAGCTTTTCGGACTGCCATTTTGCCTGGTATTTCTTCTCGAGATCGATGAGGTAGTCCCGCTTCGCAGTCTGTGCGAGCTCGATGGTATTGGAC
The DNA here is from genome assembly GCF_019112545.1 of Guyanagaster necrorhizus. NCBI lineage: Eukaryota > Fungi > Basidiomycota > Agaricomycetes > Agaricales > Physalacriaceae > Guyanagaster > Guyanagaster necrorhizus. Next base: position 529,537 of record NW_025064889.1, on the reverse strand, counting down.
ATGGCAGAGAAGGTGCGAGATAGGGTGCAAGGTCGCGTCACCAATGAGCGTGGCAGGAGCGTAGTCGAAAGGGAATCGCCTAAATCAGGAGAGCCTGATTGTCGGCGTGTAAAGCAAAGACGAAATCGATCAACAAAAAATTCGAGTCACCTGGTCATACCCGAAGTCAGATCAATCACGGACCTGGAATCCCGAATCTAATCTTATCTTCCTCATTCATGCTCAGTCGTTTAAAATTACAGGTTTTGCTCTCTGGAAAGCCCTTCGACAATTCCCTGTATCGTGCATCCATGAGCGGTTCGTATTCTGCTCCATTGGCTTCATTACCACACTCATTTCGCCTAGCCGCAACTGAAACAGCCACCTTTGCTTCCGGATGCTTCTGGGGCGTGGAGCACATATTTTTGAAGCACTATCCTCCCGCCCAGGGCAAAGGAATCGTAAAGACAAGCGTCGGATATACTGGTGGCAAGGAGACCTTTCAAAATCCGAGTTATAGGGAGGTGTGCTCTGGCGAGACGGATCATGCAGAGGCAGTAAAGATTGAATTCGATCCTGCCATTGTCAAGTACGATGAGCTTGTTGGTGCGTCATGGATATATCTACCAACCAGTTCCCTAGTGACAATAGCTCACAGAGTTCTTCTACCGCACCCATGACCCTACCACAGCGAACAGGCAGGGCGCAGACACCGGCACCCGTATGTCTCTTACACCCTCCTCTCCTCTCTTTATTCAGACCACTATCATAGAATATCGCTCAGCCATATTCACGCACTCGCCGGAACAAGAGACGATCGCAAAGCGAGTAACGGAGCAAGTGCAGGCCAAGCACTTCACTCCCAAAGGGAAATCGATTGTCACGGAAATTCTCGAGGTAGGGCCGTGGTGGGATGCAGAAGAGTATCATCAGCTATATTTGTTCAAGAATCCCAGTGGGTACCAGTGCCCAACCCATCGTCTGCACTGGTGATTCCTGTTTAAATAAATGTGCCTTTGTAAACATAGTGTACCAATATGTACCAATACGTTTCGATACATATCCTCATTTCCTTTTTCGTCTCTTACCATCATCCCTTCCCTTCGTCCGATTCCTCCTCTGCCATGCTCGACGAACATGATGGTGAAAGCGATGCTAGCGGGTCCTATGATTCGGACGCGAGCAGCTCCGGTGATGAGAGCGATGGAATTGAACAAGCCGTCCTCAGTCCAGAGGAAATCTTTGCCGAAAGAGAGATCGAAGGCGACTTTGAGTGCGCCCATTGCTTGTTACTTTCCCGCAGGTATTCACCTCATACAGTCGTCTAGTAAAGAATATTCAGCGAAGCGATGCCCCCGGCCTAACTAAAGATTGGGATTTCAATATCGAAGACCGCGACGCTGAATTTCGCGATGATTTGAGGGCAGCGTCAGGCATCGGTCGTAGGCATAAAAAGGTTAGTGTCTCTTCAACTTACTTATACGTTGATGAATAATTCTCGAAACCAGAAAGGACGTGCTGCAGGTCCTGTTCTATCCCAACAAGTGAGATCTCTCATTGGGGACGGTAATCAGGCATATGTCGACAACAACCTTCCCGAGGCCATACGTATAACGCAAGAAGTCATTCGTATCGAACCACGTACCGTCTCTGCTTGGTCGGTGTGGGCCCAGTGTTGTGCCGACATGAATCAAGAACATAGGGCTCTTCAGCTTCGCATCATGGCTGCTCATCTAAGACACGATGCTGAAGAATGGGATCGATTGGCACGACAGTCCAAGTAAGTCGCTCTATTGTGAATGTCTTCTCTTCATTGCTTATTTTCCGCAGAGACCTTGGCTATAACCAGCAAGCATTGTACTGTTTTCGGAAGGTGTACAGTCTTGATCCATCAAACATCGAAGCTCTATGGGACCGTGCTACGCTTGCTAAGGACACTGGAGATTTAAGAACTGTTCGTGTCCTTTCTCGTGCTTGCCTTGCTCCGTGCCTAACCTTTAATAGGCCCGCATTGCATACAAAGCTATTCTCAAGCGCTTTCCCCACGATTTGACGGTCCTAGCAGAACTCAGGACCATCCTTATCGAACTCTCTGATCTCACAACATGTGCCTCTCTCTTTCAACAAGCATTTGACCATTACCAGCAAATGTATCCCTCAGGCCGTGGACCTTCCCCTTCATCAACTAGCGAAATTTCCGGTGGTGGATATGGCTTAATGGAAGTGCTCGTACTAGCTGATCTATATAACACGCTCGGCGAATACGAGAACGCCGTTGACGTTATCCGGAAAGGATGTCGATGGCTTCAAGGGCGTGCTGACCAGAGATATTGGGATGTCTGTGACGACGACAGAGAGTATGATCTACCGGACGTCGATATACCGCGACGTGCAGGTGGTACCGTAGATCCAGGAAGGTATCGTCTCGACGTGAACGCCAGACACCGTCTTGCTATTGCCAGAATCAAGATGGGCGAGGCGGAAGAAAGCAAGGCGAGATTATAGTGTTTTTTGTTTTCAGCGGCACATTTTTGATCTACAAACTAGATGCATGCCGATATTATTCTGAGCGAAGACGTCCTTGATTACGCTGCCTTGTTTGTGGAGATTGCCGACGCGTACTTTGAACGAGAGCTATATGCTGACGCTCGCCCTATCTACGAACTTTTGGGCGCAGACGCTAGCGTGAGTCAATATTCTTCGTTGAGTTTAGTTTTTAATAGCACCCTCTAGACAAGTAGCCTTTATGTTCTCCTTCAAACAGCTGCTTGTCTTCGAATGTTGGATGAGTTGCGTGAAGCAGTCGAAGTATATGAACATAGTATGCTATCTTGCACTGAGATGCAATTTGAAATTAACGCCCAGCAGTCAAGCTTGCTGACCCCACACATAACGAAGCCAAAATGAAGCTCGCTGAGATCTATGAAATTTTGAATGAACCGAGAAAAGCACTCGAGCTGGTCTACGAAGGTACGGATCATGTAATTCGTTTGTAATAACACTTATCACTATTTCAGTCATTGATTCGCGCAAAAAGAGACCAAAGGACAAGACAGTGACACAGGCCGAGGATACAGCGACCGCCTCTTTGTTCCCTGAAGAAAAGGCACAGTTAAGAAATAAACCCCTCACTGTCAAAGCCCAAAACCGATTAACGCATGCCCAGTTGCGAGAACTAGAGGTCGAAAAGGAGAAAGAAATCGTTAGAGGATACCGACGATTGCAAGAGGTATGGGCGAAAATGATGGAGGGTGACGACATTGTGGAACGAGAATGGATGGTTGAGGCGGAAAAAATGGTTGAGACATTTAGAGAGACGCGGAATTTATTCATGACTAGTAGGGTGAGGTTGATATTCTGCTTCTCGTGGCTTTACCAGCTCAGCGGTGATGAAATTAGAACAACCCATTCCGAGGAATGTTTCCCCGACGACCCAAGAAACAGAGAGACCACGAAGACGAGGATCGTATGGTTTCACGTCTCCATCTTGACCTAGGTAGAGTGATTTTCCTTTTGGTAACCTAGGTGAACCCAAGACTTTCATGTCTAGAGAACGACAGTATGGCCAAGAAAGCGTCAAGGAGCGACAAGAAGGACGAAAGAGTAGATATATTTCGTGGCGTCTCCTTTGATAATTGGTTGCGTGTGTTCATGCAGGTTAGTTGCCGAATCATTGCAAGAAATACACAACGATGACTATCTGACTATCAATCATGTTTTCAGTACTGCTTCGTACTTACGAAGCGCGGACAGTATGATCTAGCAGATGAAGTGCTTCGTCACATTCTCTTATCAAATGCATACCAGTCGAAAGAGCTGCAATCCACCATTCGGCTTGCTTTACTTGGTAATCTAAAGTCTCGATCAGTAAATATCAAGTGCTAACTTCCCTTAAGCATGCGCCATTGCGTCAAAGAACTTTGTCGTCGTCGTCGAACTCTGTCGCAAGTTGATCAACGTTCATCAATTCAATAACGAGCCCTTACGTCTACTTCTTGCCACCCTATCAAGTGGTCTCCGCCCAACCGATGCTTTCATCACATCCACTTTGCAGAAACATCTGTTCCGGGAGATGAAGCTGGGAGACGCGGCTGTAAAAAACCCGGAAAGCCTACGATGGAACCAAGCTGTCAAGCGTCATGCCATTATAAACCAGGCCAAAGCTGAAGATGACGACATTGAGGATGAAGGTGGTGGTAACGCTGAAACCGATAATAGCAAGGGGCCAATACCTGAGTTACCCACGAAGCAGAACCCTGTCATCATAGCTATTTACGGACAGATATGTATTGCCGCGAAAAGTTACCAGAGCGCGATCTGTAAGCTCTTTTTTTCCTCATTCCCCACTGATCAAATGCCTACTATTATCCAGTTTACCTTCTGCATGCGTATGATTATTGCCCCGACGACCCCATGATCTGCTTGTCTCTAGCAATCGCATCTCTGGGTCGTGCCATGCAACGACAATCAGATAATAGGCACCATTTGATTGCACAGGTATCATCCTTATGACCGTGTAACTAACTATCGCACCTAACCCGCTCGTTGTATAGGCATTGGCCTTCCTATCACGGTATAGAGTCATTCGAGGAGCCAACCTCCAAGGACAGAGTGAAGTCGAATATAACTTTGGACGCAGTTTTCACCAGCTAAGTACGTGCTGGGTGATGCTTATTCGGATGTATTCATTGCTCAATCGTTTCTCAGGTCTATACAGCTACGCTGCGAAACATTACGAACGAGTACTTCAGCTTGCGGAGCAGCGACCATCAGACTCGAGCGTAAGTGGTTGATCTCGGGGTATACTGTTCGCCTGTCATAACTTGAATCTAGGACGAAACATTTGCGAAAGAGGCCGCATATAACCTTGCTTTGATATATGTCATGACCGGCGCAACTCCACTTGCTGCTGCGTTGTATGACCGATGGCTATCGCTTTGACCCATATGCGCGAAATGGAACCAATAATAGCTGCACATCCTTGTACCATTGATCTTTGATTGACGAAATCCAAAACGAGTAAGATTCTTTCTGCAGTGGCTCATTGGCGCGTCGAACAGCATGTGATCGCGCGAAGGGAATTATTACAAGCGCGAGGCTAGCACTCTGTCTTTATTGCTTTCTGCAGATGAGGACGTACTTATGACTGACACTATCCCTCCGTGATATCCTGGAGGCGTTCAAAATCAACTGTGCATATTCGCCTCAGAATCGTGGCGAGGACGTGGAAATGTTTCACACATGAGGCATCAGGATGATAGACTTGTGATCAAGTGTTAGCAAGCTGTGCGTATACAGAACAATTCCAGCAAAGCATCATTTAATTCCTAAAGCCTAAGGGTAAGGAAGATCATCGAAAACTCACTTTTTTTAAAAAAAAAACACCTGCCATGCACAAATCTTAACATATAGCAGCAGCTCATACATGCAATTGATCAAGCGAGAATAAAAACAAACTTTGCTACAACCCAGGAATAGGCTACAGAACAATATCAAAGCTCGTTACTTGAGGCAAAAATGCTGAGCCAGCTAAATCAATAAGATGGACATCGTCAAAGGCCGTCATCCCGTTGTATCCACCAAAAAAGAAGAGTCGACTATCAGCAAGTACAGCGACATGATATCCCCGCTGGCTGGGTGGTCTACCATATATTGGTCGACTCTCGTACTGAAAGTTCACTGTCAGAATAAGGTTAGTACCCACAATAGACGAAAGGACACATTCAACTTGCCAAGGCTAAAGCATTTCACGTCAGACGTATATTCTGATCCGTCGTGCCCACCTTGAACGTAAAGATAAGTTCCCACTTGAGTTGATGTATGAGATAGTCGTTTGTAGGATTCGTTTTCAGGCAGGTCGATTAGAGTCCACTCAAATGTTTCTGGGAGATGTTTGAGAGGTCCATGAGATACAATAGTCGAAAGCGCTTACTGAGATTCAAAAACCAGATTTCTGCAAAACAGTCGGCTCCATCACTTCCGCCAATAATAATCATGAAATGGTCGGCAAGATTCGCAGTGTGGTATCCCCTAGGCGTTGGCTGCTTGTCTCCATGTGTCGTTATCTTCTCCCACCGCATTTCGGTCGTATTGGAAACGTCTAGTGTCCAGACATCGTTCAATGCGGTCATGCCATTTCCACCACCAAAGATCCAAACCTTGCCCTCGTAGAGAACGGCGGTGTGTGCTCTTCTCGGCGGTGGTATATCTCCCACAATTGTAGGGCGTGACCATACTCGAGTACTTGTGTCGAAAACATAGACACTATCGTAATAGGTACTGCCTTGTCCACCGCCATACACAACAATTTGACGATCAACGATGACGGCAGTATGAGCGCGTGAAGGAGGAGGTGCATCGCCGACGGTGTCTGGATGCGACCACTGCATCGTATCTGCCCGTTGCAAGTCACTCAAAAACGTCCGTGCACGAGAAGGAGAAGAGCTGCTACACACCAATGTCAAAGCAATACATATCCCGTGCCGTATCTTTATCATCACATCCTCCAAAAATCCAAGCAACATTATCCAGCAGCGTCACGCTGTGGCCTCGCATATTCCGTTGAGGTATGGCACCGTAAACCGGCGCACGACTCCAGTACATGACAGCACTAGGAGCGTCGTCTGCATCCCGCTCATGAGGTAAACGGGGCGTGCTTCTTATTCTAGGGATATTTCCGTTCCGACTAGCCTTGCCATCCTTCGTCGTTGCAACCGATGCCGCAGATACGTTCGAGAGTGTTCTCTTCGATGTCAGACTCTCAGCCGACACTCGCCCAAGACGTGAAGACGACTTTTTCAGACTTGCCGAACGACTCGACGACGACTTGCTGCTCGAGCTTGAGGGGTGCAGTGCGGATGTTGAGGCTGTTGCAAGACTTGAGGAGTCGAAATAAGGAGAATTCGAGGATGGCGGCATGTAAGGCTCCTCTTCGGGTACATCATGCAGGCTGCGAACAGTGCTCATCGTCGTCGTCGTCTTCGCCGTCGGGTTCGGTATCAGGAGCAAGAACGATGAGGACGGCTGTCAAAGGTGATGGTGACGGGCAGACGCGAACGGGCTTACAACCCTGAACAAGTTATTGTGCCCCACGTGCCCAACAGCGATCAGCACCACTACCCTGAGTCAAACTAAAATACAATTATCCCAATCGATACAATATACACTATGTAATGGCAATCAGAGAAGCATGACTATCGTTAGAAATTACTGCCAGGAGAACCGGCTGCCCTATTAGCATCAATGACATCGTTCAGTTGGTGACTTCTCCTCTGTGCTAGATCCAACTGCCGTTGCAGGGCCCTACAACCCTTCATTAGAAAGATCAACAACGAAGAGAACAAAACACTCACTTGATATTACTCTCCAGTTCCGCAACTCTTTCCTTACCGCCCTGTCTTTCTCTCTTTACCCTCTCTTCAGCAGCCTTCAGCCGCGTCTCGTACTCCTTCACCCTTGCCTCCCACTTTGCGTCTGCCGCTGAGCTCTTCTGACTCATCTGTGCCATCTTCTCCTCTGTTGCTAATAACTGATTCTGCGTATTGTTCAGCCGTCGTTCAGCATTCACAGCACGCGTGCTCAGGGAGCGCATTTCCATCGAGTCTGTTTGACCCGGACGCCTCATGCTCGCCAGCTGTGTCACCATATCGGCATTCGTTGTCTGTAGATGATACGATAAGATCATCAAAAACAGAACCAGAGATCAAAAAACAAACCTTGATTGCCTCCAGCTCACCCTCCTTTGCGCTGAACTTACGCCGCCATCCAGCTTTGACCTCGGCATACGCTTTGATGCTCGCCTCGAACTTGTCAATCTGCTTCCACCGTCCATCAAGCTGCTTCCGCATGTCTGTAAGCTTCTCTGTATACCGACCCTCTACCTCTTTACACCGCTTGTCAAAATCCAGCTCAATCTGACTCAGCGCCTTCAGCCGAGTTATCAGATTGTCGTGGAAGACACTGAAATTCGTGAACGGCTTTGTCTCCGCGTGCCCACCCTTTTTCTGCAACCCGTAGTATCAGTCAAGGACGAAGTTTGACAAGACGAGGAGGAACTCACCGGTGTCTTATCAACGCCCAGTATCTTGTCCATGTATTGATAGATCGTCAACAATAACGTGTTTCTCTCCGTGAGCTGATCCCGATACTGGCTCTCCGCATTCAACAATGACCGTTGGTCCTTCCCTAACCTCGCCTCCAACTCCGTAATTCTAGCCTTGAACGTGGCAACCTCTCCTTCCGACGCGCGTAGATTACTCTGTACCATGTCTAATTTCTCAGAAATGTTCAGGCGAGCCTGAGTCTGAGCCGCAAGCTGCGTAGACAGCTCCCTGTTGTCTCCATGCAACTTATCCAAGTCACTGTCTCGATCGCGACTCTTGCTCTCCCTCTCGCTAAGTTCCTTTCTCGCCCTAGCCAATTCGTCCTCAACCCGCTCAAGGTCTCGTTTGAGACGATCGACCTCGAGCTGCAAGGAGAATTGTGCCGTCGTGTGGGTCTCTCCGGCACGCTTAGACTCAGACTCCAGCATCTGCAAAGCAACCTGAACAGCCTGGAGATCCGTCTCCCTTTGGCTCAAGAGTGACTGCGCGCGCGAAAGATCGTTCAACGCACTCTGGAGAGCGCTTTCTTTCGCCTCCAGCGCTCTTCGCTCGCGTCGTAGATCAGTTTCACACTTCTTCTCGACCTCCTCCAACACGTTCTCCGACCGTTCCCGTGCCTCACGTTCACACTCAACCTCTTCAACCAACTCCTCGACGTGTTGTGCGAGCTCCTCTTGCCGGGCACGATGCGCATGTATTTCTTGACTACATGTCTCGTATTGAGCTTTTACCTGGGATAGTTTCTGCTGCAAGTCAGTGGATAGATTTGTGACAAAGAAACAGAACTATATACCTCTTTGAGTGCAGTCTGAATAGCCTCCAAACGGTCCCTCTCCGCATCATCATCCTCCCGTAGCCGATCTGCCTCGTCGCGTATGCGATCCCGCTCATCCTCCAAATTGTAGACCTGTTCACCAAGTTCCTTGACAGCCTCGGTTAATGTCTCGATCTCACTGTCCTTCTCCTCTGCCTCGTGCTCCAGATGAGCCAATGCAGCTTCGAACTTGGTATGCAGATCCTCGGTATTGGCCTCCAGTTCGTTGATGTTGAGTCGCAGATCTTTCGATTCAGCATCACGTTCAGCGAGGACCTGCTTGTGGATCAGGACGCGAGGAAAGGATAACAAGAAAAATGCTCACGTCCCGTAACTCTTCTACCTGATTTCTCGTCTCTTCTACCTCGCCGCGCCACTGTTCAACTATGGTCTCATGCTGAGCGACCAAGTTATCCAGTTCCTCGTTCTTCAAATCGATTTCGTCGTCCTTTTGCTGAAGCTCAATCAATGCAGCGGCTAAGCGATCTTTGACTTGGTTCAAATCGTCCTCAACGGCCTCTCTGTGCTCCCGCTCATCAAGCACCATAGCACGACTCTCGCTCCTCTCCTGCATCTGCGCCTCGTTCCTGTGCTGGAGTTTCTCGATCTTCAGGCCCATCGACTCTATCGATCCAATCAACTCCTGCTTCTCTTCATCATGGTCGTCTGCCATATTTTGCATTCGTTGCTGCCACTCTGTATTGGCCGCCTCTAGCTCAGCAACGCGCTGCTTCAACTGACTGTCCCCGGCATTTCCACCACGCTCTACCATATCCCTCAGACGCTCAATCTCCGCGTTGTTCTCTTCCAGCAAGTCCCGAGCGTCCTCCAGTTGCCCCTCCAGTTCAGCAGTCCGTTTGTCATGTCCGTGCCCATTCTGCTGCTGCTGTCGCCGCCGTAATTCTCGGATCTCGCGATCCCGTTCCTCCAGTTTCTCCTCCAGATCTCTTTCTCGGCCACGAGCACCACCTGCACCACGCTGCATCCTCTCCAGCTCTCGCTCAAGTTCGAGAAGGAGCTTCTTCAGCCGTTTGATTTCCTGACCACGCGCTGAAAGCTCTATCTTGAGATCGATGTTCTGTTTGAGGGCGGCATCCATTTGGTCGGGGGCCAACTGCGCGAGACGTTCCTCGAGGAAGTGGCATTTTATCTTGATGTCAAAGTTCTCCTTCTTGAGATGGTCGATGTGCTACCCAGGGATTAGCAATATTCCACGTACATAGGCAAATATCACACACCTTTTCCTGATCTCTGAGAGTAAGAGCACCCTTGGCACCAGATTTGCGTTTTGCGCGTAGCGCAGTTGGCGTTTCGGTGGCGCCGTCACCCCATCGTTGCTTTTCGGTATCCGGGGTATCTAGAAAGTCGCCATCCGTCTCGTCGAAATAAGTTGACGCGCCAATATTTCTCCGTGAATGATCACCCTTTTGTTGGACAACGGGAGTGGCCAAAGGATTTGTGTTGGACGTATTAGATGGCAGTTGAGGTGGAGAGAAGCTAGAGTCGAGCGAGCCGAGTGAAATGTCTGGTTGTGATCCAGTAGATTGTAGGGAGATGTCGACCTTGTCGGTTGACATGTGTGTATGTTATGCTGAAATGGATGACACCAGAATTCAGTACATCAAGTAAAAGATCAAGTTCATGTACCGCCGGCTTGGGTGGACAAGTAGCCCCTATCCTAACAAGGTAATCGATTTGCAATATATACATACATACAGAGGGTATATCATCCATCATCGCGCATAAGGATGGAAACTATGCTGTCCTCTCGTCATCACCCGCGATGGCCCGACGCCCCCGCCCATCGTCACCATTCTCCCCATCGGACCGGCCACCCGATTCATTCCGGGCATGGCCCCGCCGCCGCTCATCCCGCCCATCCCGCCCATTGGTCCCATTCCGAGCCTCATCCCGCCCATTCCGTTCATCGGCGCCATTCCCATCCCACCCATCATCCCCATTCCCGCCATCGGGTGGAACTGACTCATCATCATTGGATTCATGCTCATCATCGGCATTCCACTAGGCAGCATAGGCATCCGCTGATATATCATGGACATTGGGTTTGGCTGCTGTGAGATGAAGGGCATCGGCGGTCGCGCTTCCGGTGTGTTCGTGAACGACATATTTCCCATGCTGCTGACCACCCCTGCGTTTCCGTTGCGGGCTTGTTCTCGCTGACTGCGCGGTTGCGCCGTCTTCACTTCAATCTACCGTATGGACCATTAGGTCAAGTGCAATAAGTAAGACTTATCATCACGTACCTGCTTATCGTCCAAAACCAAGTTTTTACCCACCAGCTGGTCCGAATTTGTTGCGTCCTCGAACGTCACAAAACCAAACCCTTTTGACCGCCCAGATTCACGATCAAGCATGACCGTCGCGTCCACGACTTTACCATACGCAGAGAAAAACTCTTTCATCGATTCCGACGTTGTTGACGGGGCTAGACCACCAACGAAATAGCGCGTGTTGCGAAGGTGCTCTTCGCGTGGAATCGCACGTTTAGGGTCAATCTAAAATTTAAAATTTAAAAAAAAAATGAATACCTGCTCAACAAACAAACAAACGAATCAAACATACAGCTTTCCCATCCAAGAAGTGGTCTTGTGCGGTAACAACCTGCACTGCTGATGGATCTTCAAAAGTCAAGAACGCAAAACCTCTCGACGTCCCTGACGGGTCTCGCATGATAGTCACCGCATCGACCTCAAAGACGGCCAGTAAGTAAGAACACGCAAATCAAGCGGCACGGCTAGCTAGCTACCTTTCCAAACTGAGAAAAGTAATCTCTTAGCCCTTCTGAAGAACACGCACAGAGTAAAGGGATCAGCCTGTGTAACAGAGATATATATAAGGATAGAATAAGTACCATCTGTTGTATCCCAATTCAGTCCTCCAATGAACATTTTGCTACATGTGCCACCACGGTACCGGAGAGTATAGTGATCGTAGAATAGACAGAGAGAAGAGAGGTAGTAGCGTGAGCATAGGCAAATAATTAGTACGCAACAAAAAACCGAGGAACGAGGGGGGGGAGGTAATAATTATGTACGACGGCGTGTGACAGTATCATAGACCGTGTCCCAATCCAAGTAAACAACAGAAGAAGCAGGCTTACCCCGCATCATGCATTTCGGAAGGCTTTTTTCCAAAGATACTATCTGTCATAGTTGGTATCGACGACGGGCCTGCCTTGGGCGCCGGTTGCCTCTCTTGGCTGGGTGACTGCTGATACGCCGAGAACTGCTGCGCTATCTGGGCGGAATACGACAACGACACCGACGAACTTTGTGGCTTAGCAGGAAGCGAGCTAGGGGTGGTCGGCGAAGCTTCATCTATTGTTGCTGCTGCTGTTGTTGTTGTTGTCGTCGTCGTCGTCGTTGACGCGTTCGACATGAGCTGGTCCTCAGGCTCTTCGACAGGAACGACAAACTCAGACTCCTCATCCCCATAAATGTCTACAATTTCGATAAGACAGAAATAAATGGCAGACAAGGAATCATACCGCCATAGAGGTCCGAGTCGATGGCAGCTATCTTGTTCGACATGTTGGTCGAGAAGAAGGTTGTATGTCAAGTGTCACGGTCACACCTGGCCTCGATGCATTCATTGTTTCCCATTGTTCGGTTTCGACTTGGTTGAATGTTACAGTACTACAGTACGATACATACTACTTATCTCGCTCGCTCACAGACCCTCTCCTCTAATGTACCCCGTTCACAACCAAGGCATGTCCTTTCTCTAGTCTCTGCCTCGTCCTCTCAGCTGCCGCATCGTACACAAAATGCACGGGATGAGCATTATGCCACCGCACATCGCGACTATCGTCCGAATCTGAGTCGTTCCGGTCTTCAACAGGAAACTCGTCCCTGGTCTCGTAAAACAAGTCGTCTGGATCAAAGGGTTGATCGGCTTCTTCTGCTTCGATTACTCTCCGCTTCCCGAGCGCCTTGGCGCTAGGCTTAATAGGCGTTTCTACAGAATCATCGCTTGATGAACAATATGAATCCGACCCGTTTGCAAGTGTCGCAACAGTCAACTCCACATTCGGTGAAGAGGTGCGGGAATGAACAGATGTTTGCGTTGGAGACCTTGGGCCATGAGGTGCCGGTGGCGGAGCCAAGGTCTGTGCTGCTGAAACATCAGAATGAAGCAATGACACTGGTCGAGAACGCGATGAGTGAGTCGGAGATGGACTACGCGATGATGACCCGCCGATATGTATATCAGACATGGCCGATAGAAGTTCTTGCTGCTCCAACAGCTGCTTTTGCTGCAAGACACCGACACCACCGTCAACAAAAGTCATTAAACAGGCTCCTAAACTTACTCTAGGATCCATCCGCACATCTTTGCGGCTGTTCTCTTCCGCCTCGCGCTCCCACCCTACTCTTTCAAGATCGTCATATTGCTGCAGAGCATCTGCAATCTCTGCGTTGGCACCAAGCAACGCTGCCAACAGTCGCTCTTCCGTCGTCAACTTTACCGGAGCATCTTCAAGCGGGGAGTTATCTGATAGCGTGCTTTGTCGCTGTTGCTCAGCTCTGGACCTTTCGGCTCCAGCGGTTGCCCAAGGGATTTGAGCGTAGATGATTTCTTGAGACTGGCGACATTTCAAATAAAATTCCTGCGCCGTCGTTAGCCCAGTTTAGGTCGCCGTGGTAAAGGGTTACCGCACCTGTATGACATCCTTCTCACGAAGATCTTCGGGGCGCGCAAGTGCCAATGCCTGGGAAAGCAAACTAGCATTACCCTGACCAATTTTACATTCTTGGAAAAGACGTTTGATATCTTCCTCCGGTGGTATGATGCGGTTCCGCGTGAGCGATTTGCGTTTCCGGTGATTGTGCATTGTGCGAGGCGCCGGGTCCTGGGACAAGACTGGATTTTCATAATGGGAGAGTCTATTATTGACGGGAGGACTAAACATGGCGTCATCGGTGTCAAACGGGATGCCCTGAGAGTTTCACGGTTTAGTTTGAAAAGAAAAAAAATGAAATACGGTCGAGACACGCACCTCATCAGGCTTTTCTGGAGGTTTGACTTTTCGCCAAAGTCCCCTGAAACCAGTGTCCTTTCCTAGGAGAGAAACAGTCAGCCCTGAATAAAGTGAATCAGTAAAGGCTCACTTGTTCCGCTGGCGTATGCGGCAGCGGCCACAACGTCCATCACTCGTTCGCGAACGACAGGTGACGTTCTCGGAGACGTTATAACGTCTTCCAGAGTGTCGAGAAACTTTTTTGACGTTGACTGTGAGATGAATGTTTCGGTAGAATTGCGTAGCATGATGGCCCATAGCTGGAAAGAGTTGACTGAATATAATTGAAAAACATGGAGACGGAAACATACCCTTGCAGCGGATAATTGTGCAGAAGGTTCACCATATCTAGAGATGGATTTGATGGATGGGAAGAGAGAAAGAAGAAGCAAGCAACCGACTTGAATTCTCGTCTTAATGCACGGACAGCTTCTTTCGCATTAGCTTCACTGGCTGAAGCGCGCTCACAGACTTCAAGTACCATGCTCCAATCTTCCGAAGCAGTAGCGGTAAAGAAACCTACGCATAGTGAGTGAGTACGAGATGGATACGACAGACAAACTGGGTAACCTATCATCCTGGTAACGCGGGACGGATCGTCGTCTCTTAAGCTTTCCTGATGCTTGTCCTTGTTCCAAAAACGGTTTTTCCTATCTGCATGTCCATGGTCCGAGAGAGAAGAATCATTGTTGTGAGCGGTGCTATCGAGGCTGTGAGGATCAAGAGCTCTGAGGATGCCCAAGGCGGGTGTCAAGGCGGACTGTTTCTTCTTCGTAGCGACAGCGAAAGGTGAAGGGGATCTTGGAGCAGGTATTGGAGGCGAAGCGCCCGGCGGTAGAGAACTAAATGACGAATTGCGAGAAGGAGATAAGCCTGGTGCGCGTGGCTGGTCATTAGTGTCGACTACCTCCCAGCGATCTTCGTCCGACATTGGGAGTCTACTATCCCTCTGATTTTGCAGAGAGGGGACGCTATGGTGGTATAGTGCATGTTGCTGGTGAATCGGAGTCGAAATCGATGGGTGCTGGTCCTGGAGTAGATGAGTATTTTCGGTACAGAGCTGGCTGGGAACAACCTCTAGCTGGTCCTTTGCCTTTGCTGGCTTCGTCTTATCTCTTCCAAATAGCTTTTTCATGTCGTGAGCGTCGTGTAAGAAAGGAAGAGAGGTAAGTAGCAGACCAACAGAGGCTGTGTTCACCACGTGGCGACCAGGATTAGATTAGATCGACTTTAAATTAGGTAATTACCGGGCAATATCCCTCGGCAACTGCCTCACCAAAAATGACACCAACCGCCGCCTCGAATGCGGGCGCAGTAAACTCAAACGTTGCCAGGCATGCGTGCTCGACGCTGACTCTGTTCAGATCGTACGGCGTGCAGCACGATACCAGCACCATATTCGTCTTTCTCCCCGCTGCTTTCTTCATCCACTCCAACTGCCAGGGCGATCTATCGGCGTTCCTCAAGACAAACACGATGCCTGACACCCCGTTCCAATCGACTTGCTCGTCACTAGGATACACGACGTGCACGCACTTTGTCCTCTTGGAGATGGACTCAGCCAGTGCAGCGAAGGAGGGTCCTGCGGTATTCCGAATTTTGCCAGCACCGTCCCTCAAAACGCCGTCGGCATCGTCGATAGCTTTGTTCAAACTTTCTGGTCGAGGGGTGTAGCACACAACGGTGTCAGTGGCTTTCAGCCAGGTGCCATTCTGGAGGATGGTGATGGTCTTCTGGTATGCCTCCTCGCTGAGCCTTTTACTCGCAGCCTTGACCGTGTTCCAGTCGTCAGCAGGAAGAGACCAGTCAGCGAACCAGTCCTTCAAGGCCTTCACTCTGTCGCCACTGTCCTTTAAGTCGTTGGCGCTGATCCGTCCTGCCTGGACCGCATCGTACACGCGTTCAATGGCACCCACCTGTCTCGCCATTGTATGACATATCATCGCGATATCTGCACCAGCCTCCAACGCGCGAACCGCTCCCTCTTCGATACCACAGCCACCCTGGCTCAGTTCAGCAATGGCATCCATCTCCAGGCAGTCCGTCACCACCACGCCCTCGAAACCCAGATCTCCTCGCAGCCACCCCGTCGTAATCTGTCTCG
This sequence comes from Guyanagaster necrorhizus, assembly GCF_019112545.1. Lineage (NCBI taxonomy): Eukaryota > Fungi > Basidiomycota > Agaricomycetes > Agaricales > Physalacriaceae > Guyanagaster > Guyanagaster necrorhizus. Next base: position 513,497 of record NW_025064889.1, on the reverse strand, counting down.
ACAACGAGCAAGGTATATCCCCGCCGGTCACCAAGGGAAGCGCCATATGTCCCGTCATTATGGTAGCACACTTCTCCTCAATCACCCTCCGGAATGGAATTAGTTCCGTCAGCTCCATATCTTCTCGACTTTTGCTGATCCGTGGCAACGCAAGGTGTGAATCAACGTGGGTATCTCCATGCCCAGGGAAGTGCTTTGCAGCAGGTGCGATATTTGCCGACGTGAGGCCCTGGGCTGCTGCTACAACATACTTTGCGACCTCTTCGGCATCTACTAATTGTCAATGCAGTTCTATCCATGACAAATCATGACGCACCATCTCCAAAGGACCTTACTCCAATAACCGGATTTTTCATGTCAGAATTCACATCTGCTACGGGACTGTATGCCCAATTCACTCCAAGCAATCTCAACTCCTTTCCGGATGCTGCATACACATCTCTAGCCATTTCTTTTGAACCCGAAGCTGCGAGGGCCATTGCACCAGGACTAGGATGATTAGCTCGATTATCGTCAACATCAAACCACCTACAACTGTGTCGCTGCCGTGGAGGAGCTCATCGCCGACACCATGCCATTTTCCTGATCCGTCCCAATCAACAGTGCCCTCTCATGCCCTGCCTCCTTCGCAATCATTTGCAGTTCCGATACAATCCTTCTAACCTGCCCAACATCTATGTGTGGCCAAGAAATAGATATTCGCTAACAACTCAGACACACGCACCCTTTACATTTCTTTTCATCAGAATCACGCTTCCCACGAAGTACGTTTGGATCAGTCTCCGTATATCGTCGTTCACTTCTTGTCCGTGGAATCCCACTACGAAATGTTGCCCAATTTCTCGCCGGAGTGACTCTGAGAGCATCGTAATCGATAACAAGCCATTCACAAGCTCAGGCCGTTCAATGACAAGATCGGTCCGAGCATCCGTAATCACAACTTGGTAATCTTCACACCTGCCGCAGGCCTCGGTATCTCACTCTCAGCTTCTTGATCCATCCACAGCTCTAGGTTGCCAAGAAATTACCTGCTCAAAGATGCGAAAGTCTCGTCTGCTCCTGAGTATATATGCTACTTTCTCGGTACGATACGTTTTACTACCGAACGATGACGGGACAGAAACTTTTGCCCTCTTTTCTTATCCTTCCTCGGACATTGGTTAGGCTGCGTATGATGAGCGACGAAGTCGCCTTGTGGAGCAAGCGCAGACTAGCTCGACTCCGAACCCTACCTATCTTCTAAGATCAATAAATCTTCTCTTGTCAAGAACACGTGGAAGCGATATCCCCTTAGTCCATTACCTTCTTATTAGGCTTAACTTGGACCAATAAGCCCGCCCAGCATGAATCTATCAATGACTTCACTAATGACATCCTTGCAGAAGTCACGCATAGAGGGTTCTCCTTCACAGCTCCCGGTATGCCTGCTACGGTAAAAAGATTTCTGAGTCTTTCGTTGCCGACATAAAGCAGAGACGAGTATCTTCATGTCTCCAGCTCGCGGAAGAGATCTAGTAGATATGAGAGGACAGGAACCGTGCCGTTTCTATTTTCGCTCTGTGATGAATTCGTTGCTGGTCCTCATATTTGCATTCGTGATGCACATCATGGCAGCTCAGTAAATTCGTGATGGCTCAATATGCTTACCTCCAACGGTGACTTTCTGTACACAAGTAGGTCCCATGGAAACACGACTTCAAATCCTCTAAAGCTAGATCAAATGCATTGCTCCATATGATAACGGGCGTCCATATCAATACCAGGTCCTAGTTACCGGAATCAGAAGACGTCTGTCGAAATTCTAAACCTCAAATATCAGAACCCGCCAAAGAGCACCGAAAACTACCGGTACCTCTAATATATTTCTCCAGGCCAGCCATAGGCTCTACATCCCCACAAAAACCTTTTCCTCACACCACCTCGAGCCAGCCCAAGAAAAGATAATCAACTACCTTCCGTCTCGACCGGAAGGAATGACCATAATCGGTGATATGAAGGAGAAGATGCTACCTATGTCGCGAATACGCGACGTTAGGCTGTGCATTCTGGAGGATATCCCACGTTATCCCTTGAAGATACCCGAACTCCTCTGGATCATCAATAGTGTTCTGTTCTACCCCTTCACCTAAGCAGTTGTTGTCCCATATAGGAGCCACTCGCGAACCTTCCCAATCCAAAATTCCCACCAACTTGGTTGGATCTTCAGGCGAAACGACCACATTCGACCACTGAAAAAATCATCATGAAACAGGACGAACGGACTCTCAGGGAGATCCAGAATATCGTCCCGAAGACCCTGTACACCTTCATACAACAGGCGAAGCCACTCGTGTGCATCCTCGAGCGACGTGTCGTCCAAACCGCCGCTCAAGTTTTGTAGATCTTTTCTCTGTTCCCGCCAATTCTCGGGGGTTTCTTGGATAAGCTTTGGTTCAGCAGATACATTTGCTAGCAAGTACTCCTTTGTAGTCTTGAAAGGCCCGCAATCAAGACCAAGCAGGGACGGATACATGCATGAACGGGACAGCGGACCCAGGGTTCCATGCTCGTCGAGAAGAGATCCAATTGCAGGAAACTCCAGCTTGAGTAGTTCAGATTGAAACCCGCATAATTGACGAATGGCTTGCTCGTGTCCTTTGGGAGTTAATCTATCCCAGACCTCATCAAGGGAGGGACCTACGATCTGCAGAAGACACATCAATAGATATCAAGGAACTCTGGTGATACAACTCACGCTGTCCATAAGCATGAAACGCGTCCCAACGACATTGTGTACATCGAATTCAGCCAGGTGGACATGCGGAACGAGAATGGATGTGTGGATCTCAACATAACGCATTGTCGCAACCTGGCTGTAAGTGAATTTAACAAGGAAGTCGTTTCAGTCATAGCTCTTACTTCAGATCTTATCCGGTGAGTGGGAACCTCCTCAGATACGCCTTTATCCTGGCCCAAGCGGCTACCACTTAGGCGCGCAATGAGCTCGTGTCCATCTTGGAATGTCAGAAGAAAAACCTAAAGCATGACAAGTTACGGTGGCGTCGCTTGTTCACTTATGATGACATTGAACGGGTGAGCTCACAGTATTATATCCACCTTGTGCGATGGCCTCGCAGTTAATGCATGAGATCCCTCTATAATCTGTTGCTCTCTGTCGAAGAGCCTCGAGATTGAAGTTCGACAAGCATGTATTGTAGAGCTCTCTGGATCGTTCTGAACAGAGGAAATCCATTAAGTGGCCATCCCAGTTCAATAACAAGTTGCAACCGTTGCAACAACGCGCCATGCGACAGAACGTGTAGCAGGGACATTTTTAAATAATATTAATAGTATCTCTCCGTACGATGCTTTCGCCTTCAGTAAACAGGAAAAAAAAATGATACTAGAGCAAGATTCCTGTCAGCTAGAAATCAACAAATAAACCAAGAAAGACACTAGAAATACAGTTTGGATATACGAAAAATACACTGCAAAAACACAAATCTAATACTTCTGCAACGAAGACCTAGCATTACATTTAACATTCCCCCCCTTGTACCACTGTTCCAGGTATCCAGACGCGTAACGGTTGTCGTGGATCCATCTGTTTCGTCTCTCTCTTCGTTTTCCCTTTTCTTTTCTTTGGAACAGACTGGGATTGTTCGGATATAGGTGAATCCCCTTCGCTATCCGAAGATGCGAGGAAGGGCAAGTCTGGGAAATTTTTCGGAACACGGGAGCCTTTTAAATACCGACAAAGTCGACTATACCATCCGGACAAGAATTTCTGCAACTGCTTGTGAGTGGTCGCTGTGTCGTAAATCTCATCAGCCAAGTTGGTTTTAGCCAGCCGTAACGAGCAGACTCCGAGTGCAGGGCAGAACCATAAGCATCGCGGAACGATGGCCTTCTGTGTCACCATCATAGACCTTGTACGTTGTCTGCTTCTCCGGAGGTTTGACCTTTGGGTGGGATGAAGAAGAACAGAAGAACAGAGGAAGTATGGGGTTAGGTTACCAGAGATGTTTGCACCGAAAGAGCAGTCGTGATCGAGGATTCTCTCTGCCCTTTGAGCTAATGGTGTGGTGGAACCATGGCTAAACGTCGATTTCAAGTCACAAGCCTTTGGTTGGAGAAAGGTCGGTAAGAGATATCTCTGCTGAATATTTCTCAAGAAGCCATCGGTGTTGGTGCTGTTCTTTGTTGTGGTCATTTGAGTGATGTAATGACACGTAGAGCGTTGAATATTCTAAGATTACATTTCATGAAAAGGTTACATCTTTAAGGCCGAATGGCTACGGAAATATCCGGACAGTCCAAAAAAAAAGACACTCGCCATGATAACGGACGTACAACGTATTCCGTTCTCTCTCTCCCTCGCCCATCTGATTAAAGTCATCCAAGGACTAATCAAAGTGTATACCGCGCTTTGGATCAGCCTTTCTCTTCTGAACAGCCTTTTTGACCTTGCGCTCTGGCCTGACGACGATGATAGGAACGGGTGAATGTATGAGGACATATCTAGATACAGAGCCCATGGGACCTTTTCCTATATTCTGCCATGCCCTGGAAGGAAGGAAATGAGCGCAAAAGTCTAAACAAAGAGTTTGAACTCACTTTCTGCCACGAGTGCCTACGACGACTGAATCTGGACGGTAGAGGGCAATGAGGCGGTCGAGGGTGTCTGTGATCCTGCCTGGGACATATTCGAGGATCAGGGAGAGCTTTCTGTCCGGGAGATCAGACGCCTTGTCCTGGACGCGCTGCATGAGCTTCCTGGCCTCATCGCGGAGGATATCGTGGTCCTTTGCAGCGAGCTCGTCCTCGTCGACGCCGCGACAGACAACAAACTCGTCTCCATCCTGGACGAGCGAGTCGAGAGCCCAGTCGAGGGCCTCGTTGCCAGTCTCATCTGGAGAGGCAGCACAGAGAAAGACGCGGGTGCTGCGAGTGCGCCGATAGCCAGACGACTTTGCAGAGAGGGTGAATGAGAACATGGAAGCGACAGGATTTTCAAAGGTGTCGAATGATACTTTGGGTGTGTACGGCAAGGTGGAGGGCGGAGGGGAGGACAATGCCGGGGACGGGGACGGAGAGGGAGACTGTCTCATGGCGGAGCGAAGCATAGTGGTGATATAAAAATAATAACAAATAGACTAGAAAGGAAAAGAGTGGTCGCCGGTGTCGTCGGGCAGTAGTACTTTATCTTTAAATCTTCCAATGGCCTCCAACCGTTCCTGCCAGTTTGTCTTCATCTCCACCCTCTCTGTGTCCCGGCCCGTCCGAGAAAACACAGACGCGTACCAGTCAGCGAGCAGACTCAACTGCCGCACTAGCAACGGCAAGTTCTCCGCAGACACAAGCCGGTACTCTCCCACCGGCGCAAACTCCATCATCCCCTCCGCACTCTGGACCGTAACCTTGAAATACTCATTCTCGTGTAGATTGTTTGAAAACGCGGCAATGGCGCCCAGCGAATGCGGCTCGACCACAATGTTCACAAACTGAAACTCGGTCGATAACGTGTCGAACCGGTACGGCCGGCCCCCGTCGTTCCACACGATGCGCACAAAGTCGTTGCCAATGTGCGCCTTTTTGTTGTTGCAAGCCGGGTCAGTCGGGAGCGAGGGCATCATGGTCGCGGTGTGGTACAGGATCTGGCCGATGTCGTCCCACCACGCGTACGCGTACTCTCCGTCGTCGTCCGGGTTCAGCCCGCCTGCGTACACATCGATCTGGCCCCGCAACTCGATCAGCCGCCCAATCCCTTCCAGAAAGCGCGTATACGCCGGCGACCCGTGCGTATTTTTCAGAATCTCCACCTCGTCCACCTGTCCTGGAGCAACATACAGTATGCCAACCTTGTGGGTGTCAATGACGGGCATCCTGTCAAACGCAGACAGAAACCTCCGCAGCGCACCCTGGTCCGAGATCAGACGCGACGATGATGACGACGACGTCTGAGGATATCCAGACAACTGCAGTGCAAAGTACGCCGGATCAATCACCACCTCCTTCCGCCTCTGAGACGGTGCAGTCCGACTCCACACATATCCAGTAACAGGGTCAGGTCGAGGCGTCGAATCATCATCGTCGTCCTCCTCCCCCTCCTCCTCGTCATCCATCGACAACAACTCTCGAACATCCTCGTACTATATACATCATCAGCAAGCAAGCAAGCCCGTCAGCCATCAATCAACTCACCTCGCCCTCGTCCCCTCCCGCTCTCGGAGGATTCCGATCAGCCAACAACACTGCAGGCACAGACATCATATCAGGCTCCACATCTCCAGGCCCCACCAGAGGCGAATTCTCCAGTCGGCACAAGAACTTGGTGTACCCAGACGGCCTGCGAGACAGCACTTCAATCCACCCCAGCCGAGTCAGCGTTCGGATCGTGACAATCGCGTTCCCAATAATCCACGTCTTTTCACTGGTTGCCACCTCCATCTTCCGTGTCGGGTTCATGATCATCTCGCTCAACAGCGAATTCGCAGGCCTCGGATCAGCACTCGCATACGTGTACCGTGCCAGCCAGTCAAAGCACACCTCGGTGGCATTGTCCACCCCACTCCTCCCTTCATTTGCCAGCAAAAGCTGTCGCGTAATATACGGGATATGCTGCAGACGATCCGGAACCTTCACACCCAGGAACCACACATACACAAGATAATACGACAGTATCCGCACATGCTGAGAAAGCGCCCACGACACAGTAGGAGACTGGCTCTGCTGGATGTAGTGTTGCAAATACTGCAACGCAACCCCAAACACCATCTTGAAATCCCCATCCGTGAAGTTCGAATACAGAGGGGGATGCGACCCGATAATCGACAAGAATCCCAGTATGTGAACTGCCATGTCCGGGTTCGACATGATCTGCGATAGCTTTTCCAGGATGCTCGACATGTACTTGGTCGTCGACGACTGCAGCTCAAACGCTGTGATCGACAAAGAGTGCAAACACGTCTTGACCGTCATCGGCTGCCCATCAAGTCCTCCAAGGAAAACCTCCACCAGCGTATGCTTCTGCCGTAGATCAAAACACCGCCCGTAACTGATGAGCACAGAAAGGACATGATACGCCAGCCCATGCGCGTCTCGAATCTTCAACCCCAAAGGCCAACGGTCAATCTGCGCCGCAAAATCACCCTCCAAAATCCCATGGCACAAAATCGTCAGCATTCGCGAACAGACTGCCCGCGATTTGGGCCCACAAAACAGGTGCTTGTTCGCCAGCTGCACCGACAAATGACACAGCACATACGACAGGATCTCCCAGTTCTTCTCCTGCTCCAGAATATCGCAAATCGCGGCAAGGTACCTTGAAATAGGGAGCACGGGGACGCGATCGGGACCAAGGGGATCATAGGTGATGAGTGCTTCACTCGGCGTATCGACCTCTGCAAAACTGAACGGCACATGTTCAGGAATGTACCACAGAGGATCCCGCGGCTTCACAGGCGGCGCAAGAGCCGGGATCCTCGATCGACTCCGACTCCCGGGGTTGGTAGACGCCCCACGCCCCCGCCTCTCATGCGGCATACGCGCCCGCGCTTTCCGGAGCTCGGACACCGCATCAGCCACATACGGCCCCGCCCGCACGCCATGCTCCGTCCCCTCCCGCACGCGAGCTATAGATGCCGCCAACATAGACACCTGTCCCTCCGTATCATACCCCGTCTTCATAAAGTACACCCGGTGGTCCCGGTCAGCCCGTAGTCGCATAAAAAACTGCAGTACCGTCAGCCGTACCCGAGCATGTTTAACTCTCTGAAGGATGTCAATCAGAGTATCATACACAGAAAGCGCATGATCCACGTTGCTCAACGAAAATGGAGTGAACGACAGTTGACTAAACACACTGATCAGCGCCGTGACCGCCCCGACAGCTCGCGACGCCGTGCTCTCATGCGGCTCAGGCTGAGCCTCAGCAGCCGTCTCTTCGATAGTCTGCGGATGGATAGACTGCGCACGAGACACCGAGCCAGCAGCCAGAGAAGATATTATCGACATGATCCCAACATCCTTGTCGCGATACTCCCCGTGCAGCCTCGCCGGCGCACTGTACCCAATCTGTGGTGACGGCGAGTGTGTATCAGCCGTACCCACAGAAACGGTATCCCCATCTTCCTCATCATCATCGTCCACTGCAAAGCTGAACAGCAGATCAAGAAACTTGTCCACACTCTCGTCCTCTCCCGACGCTTCGACGATCCGCAGGACAACTTCGTCTCCGAGGATTTTCCACATCGCCTCACATTCCTCCGTCTCGCTTTCGTTCCCACGTTTCTGACGATGCTCATACACCACGTCTGCCAGCGCTCGTCTGTACACACGCATGTCCCTCACACTGTCATACACATTCGCCAACGCAACCATCACCGACGCCGTCGTTATCGGCCGCCGTGCACTAACCATGACCGGATTGTTCAGCATAGTCCTCCAATTGTCGAGCCAATCAGGACAGGTCGGAGATATATCATGTTGCCCCAACATGACTGTGGGAAGCCTCGAAGCATCAAGATCAGTAAGATGATCAGAAATGTGGAGGAGAGTCGAGGAAAGCAGTGGTCGGAGATGCGTAGAATGATCACGCGCCAGCAGAGAGCTGAGAATGCGGAGGAAAGCCGTCGGAGCATTGTTGGGCTGCGCAAGCGGTACCACAAATGGCGTACCGTCCGCGTTTCTATGAACAAAAAGGTGAGCTACCTTGTACATCCGGGCCGACACAAACTCACACGAGGGGATTGACATATCCCGCGAGACTATACAACGTTTCTCCTACAGCATTAGCCTCCTCCTCTTCAAACGAGCCACTACCAGAGTCTCGCTCGTCAAGCTCTTGGAGGATATCTTTTAATGTACCCGCCGCTTCAGCCAGCACCTTCTCCTTACCAGCCTCAAACCCTGCCAAGTCACATCCCGCATTGAAGATGATCCAAGATTCAACGCTGCCTGCCATCGCTCTGCCCACCCGCGACGCATCCCATCCATTCAACGCAACGTCATCTTTTGGCCACGCCCTCTCCAAAAGATCCTTCTCAATATCCATGTTCCCTGGTGCACCGGTATGAGCGTAACTCAGCGAGCTCTGTCGAGATATATACGCACGCGCAAGTCGGGTGATGAGGGCTCGACGAATATGGTTCCGCAAGGCGCGCTGCGCACCGAAAGACGTCTGGATGGCCTTAGATATCTCACGGTGGTCGATCCGAGTGTCCTTACGATTGGGGGAACCATTTTGAGCCTCTTCTAAGCGACTTGCGTTCAGTAGCGCCGGCGAAGGGTACAGATGCTGCTTCAAAATCATGATGCAGGTCGACGAGTACAGTCCAGCGAGCAGGGAATCGAGCATGCCTTCAATCTTCTCCTCTGATGGATGTTTTTTGAGTGCCTGGGAGTAGACCGTTAACCTTGGTAGAGGTGTCGCACAAAAGGCCAAGGCTCGGAAGAGAAGCGGGAGAATCGACGTCAATGACGACGGAGAAAGAGACCTCATTTGCGAGTCGAGATGCTTCAAATACAGACCAATCGCAATGTCTGCCGGCTGCTTTGAGGGGTGAGGTGTAGGTGGTAACGAAGGCGACATCGAAACGGTAGGTGACGGTAGAGAGGATATTGAAATCGAGGAAGCGTGTCGCCTGTGCGCATTGGGGGACCGCGATGGCGTAGTGGTGTGTGACACCTGGTCGGAAATCGGTAGTGGTGAAAGCGTAGACGAGTCTCCCGGTGTGTCAATAACACGATCCACGAGTACAGCATAGAATTCCACCACGCCTTGCAATTCTGACTCTGAAATTCGAGCAACAATTTCTGGCTTGTCGGCAATCGATGTAAGAAATCCGGACAGAACACTGATACTCCGTTCTCGCTCCAACTCTTCACGATGAGAAATGGTCTCCGTGCCCAGTCCTTCGAATGCGCCCATGATCCAGGATTTGAGAACTTTGAGGAACATCGTTTCAATCCCGACAATTTCCACTCCGTATTTTGTCAAAGCTCTCAGAGCCTTGAATCTGGGTTCCCATAAATCGATACTCCACGAAATGCTGGATCCCAGGAAGAACGAGAAGAAGGATATTCTATCCGCAGTCCCAAGGGTGGGGGCTTCATGATTTTCCCAATATGCCGAGAGGATGTCAAATCCTGCGACCTGGTTTGCTTCAGAAGAAGTGGCGCTGTAAAGGGAAGCCAAAACAGGGTTTAGAAGCGTATATGGAGGAAGTGGAGACAGCGTAGGCAGCATCGCCGCTAGAGCACGAGCATAATCGGTATTGGGTGGCGAGGGCGGCGTCAATGCTGAGATGAGGGCTTCAAGAGGCAACGATGGTAGTGTCGTCGTTGTCTGAGCCGGCGTCGATGGTTCTGTGCGTTGCCGCCGCCAGTTGAAAGGAGCAAAATTAGTGTTTGCCCGTGGGCGAGACCGTGTGTTTGTGTCTGCATCCTGTCGGGACATTCAAATGGTAGTGTCACCGGGACGGAAGAAGGTCGTGCTCGTCGTGATCGTCGTTTATGAGACCCCTCCCCCTCGTCGCCCAAAACGATGAGCTCCGGTACCGGTCATGTGATCGATTTGCCACGAGGTATTACGTAAAATCAATTAAAGCACGTCAATTTAAGATTTGCTTCCGCACATTGCGAATCTCTATTATTATACGATGGCAAAGAAGTTAACAATCATTTTAGTACTTCGAGGCGTCGAAAATCTGAGAATAAGAATTTTTTCAGAGCGGGTAAACTGTGGAATATATAATCGTAGCACTCCGCCCCACTCACACTCAATAAGGGCCGGTCTCCATTATCGCTAGCACCAGACTGGTACTGATTTATGGAGCCGCCAAACCCGACAACTCGACCTCGCCGTTCGGCAATCGCAATAAGAGGATACGATCAAAACTATTTCGGACTTCAATCGAGGGTGCTCACACGTTCACGCCACGCTTCGAAGTACAAAGGTAGGCATCATATTCTCACTCGTCATAAAAATAAAGCCTGTTCTGAGAACTGTACGTTTGTGGAACCGATGTTCCCACAACGTGCTGACAATTCACGACGGCAAAGAAAATATCAGTCTAATAGCACAACGGGCAAGCAGCGCCTCGCGGAATTTTTTCTACTACTTATACATGACTTACGCTGCTGACCGCGATTTTTTCATCTCCATTTTTGACATCCAAAGATGCCGTAGCAGAGGCCTCCTTCGAATTCTCGTGATTCTCTTCCACGAAAGTTTCAACTGCTGGGAAAATCTTGCTGAGGGTCCAATACACAGTCGATGCTGTAAAAAACTAAGGGGAGTGGACATTGGTGATTGTTCAGCAATAAAGAGAATATATGCACCCCGTACAGCCAGGCGATATCAAAGACATGGGAAACGTTCCCAGGATTGATAGATGCATCGACGCTGTTTATGAGGCCGGGGAAACTGGGTGGAACAGCACATAGAAGTGCGACTACAGCCCTCCAGTTCTAAATAAACTACATTAGCATTGAGATTCTGATGGATAGAATCACTGTACAATCCCGTTCCAGTAGCGATATCGACCGCGTGGATCGTACATGGCTCTTAAATCCACTTTGCATTTGTGCACGAACCAGTACTGCGATGATCATACGTCAGTACATGGCAGCAGAATGAAGACGAAAGACCGACGTCTGTAGCCATTCTGTACACAGCCAGTCAATGAAAGGACAAAACAGTCAATATCACTCACATTCCAGCGAAAGGACCAAGGAACACGGTATATCTATTTGCATGTGAGCTTGAAAATTGATGCCGAGCTGAAAAAGTGCATACCCATTCATGAACGTCAAGAAACCCGGCGCAGAGGCAAGGATTTCCCAGGGACACAACGCCCAACCCCCCAGGATAGCACAGATAACTTGACCTCTGCGAATGTTAATATATCTCGGAAAGAGAACAGTCATGTCATTAGCCGCGCTGAGACTGTTGGCCGAAATGTTGGTGCCGAGAGTCGCCACAAAGAAACTGAAGGAAGCAAAAAATGCCGCGGCACGATTATCCCATTTATCGATGAGTTTAAGAGGATCCCAAAGGGTTTCGCCATACAGAACTTCTCCTGCGGACGTTACCGCAATGCCGACGAAACCGATGAAAGTGAATACGGTAGGAATGATGAAAAGCTGCACATATTGACTATAGCAAAGCAGTCAGTAAAGTTCAACGTCTCTTTGGGGATATCCAAGATCCGCCATTGGGCAAAGTAAATAGGAAACTGGGCTAGTCCATGCAAGCCAAGATTGGATCCATCCGGTGATGCCATGTAAACGCGCATAATCGTACTCCAGACTCAGAAGAGATATGGACGGCAGACGATACAATCATTGGCATCTTTGGACTTACGCTTGTACCGTAGTTGAATATCTTGAAAAAGGATATCAGCCGACATGGCATGAAGGATTCCAAGACGAGTGCCGTACCTCGTAAAATCGCTAATATTTACTGCGAGAGTTGCATAGATACCAAGAGCACTGTTCAAGGCACTCAGCCATGCCCAACTCAGAGCGCTGCCGCTGACTTCTGCGTGTTTAGGTTGCAGGGATACGCTCGGTGGTGCCTTGACCATTGCCCAAATCAGAATTGCGAGCCACGCACATGGAACAATGAAAGCCTTAGCCATGAAGAGATGCCGAATCTTTTGTGGGGACACGAGCATAAAAGGGAATTGGAAAAGCCAGTACAGGAAGTAGGTCATCATTCCGACTGTCGTCATGTTAGCGCCTTCAGGGAGATGATTGGGAATACGAGCAGTCCCTGGCCATATGGCCTTCAACATTTGGTATACACATTCGGAGCCGGTGTAAGTCTAGCATAGTGTGGTCAATAAGTGGACGCGAGAAGAGATCCAATACGTACCTGTATCCCGTACCAAAACATGGCAAGAATGACGCGACTGACTACGCTAAAGTAGCTGAACCAGAACCCAAAGGATGAACGATTTATTACTGGCAATATGAGCACTTGATGGGTCACGATAGAATAATACACACCTGGAAATGCAATATGTAAGCGTGCACCGATAGTTCCATTTAATACAGTGACAATTGCTATGATGACATGGCCGACAGCAATGGCGGGAAGGGCTTGACGCCTAAAGGAACAAGGTCTGTTGAGTTCTGTCACAAGGTGCATGAGAAAACGGACCATGATAGACCGACGGCCAGCATGGAACTTGCAAGCTCCCAAACAGCTGTATTCGTCGCGTCTGATATCCAATAAGCCACATAGTTTCGGGTTGACCAGGTTCGTAAATGCGGGGGAACTGGATCCATATCCTTGTTACTCCATCTCTCTTTGCCAAGAGGGGCTAACGACGACGCTGCCGGCGCCAGTGCCCAGTATGAAGGTTTGTACCACATTCTGGATGGACGCTGATGGTACGAAGGAAAGAAGGCCGGGGGAAAGACAGAGCAGTTTTACTACATCCGGAACGGAGAGACCGTATGCTCCTGTAGCACTGATAAGGACGATAACAGGGCGCGGTCTATAAGGGGGCTCAGCATGGGGTAGAAAATACCGTGACGGCGGAATGGCAACTGGGGCAAAAACAGGCCAAATTTCGTGAGCAGCGACTCGATTACGGTGCTGCAGTAGTGTGCAAGACTTGCATTGGTCCCTGCGAGCAACAGCCATGACAAATAGTAATCAGAAATCCTATTCAAACGGAAGCTAACCGGCCTTTACGGAATCCTAGCAAGACAGATGCTCACTGAGACGTTGGCATGATACTATTTGAGGTGAAATGACGACCAGTGATGGTATACGTTATTTAATGTAACAGCATCCCAGACAGCCCAGAAGAGGCAGCGGCGGAGGCATATGGGCACTGTACTAGCAACAGCTTCGAAGGTCGTGGCCGCCGTTATGACCTCGAAATGGCCGCGGCAAATCACGTGCATGACGATTCTTGGCGCTTCATTACAACATTCACATCTTCCTCGACTTCTTCGTCGTTGTGGTCGGGCTCGCCGTCTTTGTCTTCTCTAATTCTCTGTCGTTACTTACGATGCACTCGGATGCCTTCGATGTGATCCCGTACGAGGTCTGTCGACACTTCATGACATCCAGCATCCTTTGCTCATCAATTTCATCCATTAGGACATCAAGGGGGACTGGGTCAGACTGGGATCCGGGTCGTTTGGGAATGTCTACAAAGGTGTGCTCCATGTATCTCAACGGATCTACCGCGACCTCTGTAATGCTGATTGCAGGGAAATACCTGGGCATCGACGTGGCCATCAAGGAAGTTCTCCCATCCACCGAGTACGACGTCGGCAAGTACTTTGAGCGAGAATGGCGGTTGATGAAGGAGTCGCGACATCCCAATATCGTACTCTTCTTGGGTCTGTCCCGTGCGCCGGAGCCTGACAACAGAATCTTCATCGTCTCCGAATATATCGAGAACGGAAATCTTCGTCTTTATATCCACAACAAGTCGAAGCCATTTCCCTGGCGCCTTCGTCTCTCCTTTGCAACGGACATTGCCCGTGCTCTTGCCTACCTGCACGCTCGCAAATGTATTCATCGCGATCTCAAAGGCGAAAACCTGCTTGTCACTTCCAACGGACGTCTCAAGATCACTGATTTTGGTTTCGCTCGCATCGCCGCTCGAAATGAAGAAGAGTCTAAGCGACTTACCTTCTGTGGTACAGACTCGTACATGTCCCCCGAGGTCCTGCTTGGGGACGAGTTTGATTTGCCCACCGACATCTTTTCCCTTGGAATCATATTTTGTGAGATCGTGTCACGCCAATTGGCAGATGACAGGCATTTCAAGAGGTTTGCTCCCACATTCAATATCGATGCAGATGAGATCTACAAACTCGCCAGTCCCGGCTGTCCTCCCGACATGGTCGCCCTGTGTCTTGACTGTCTCGCGATAGATCCCGCCGCACGACCTGTTACCCGTGATATCCTTGAGCGTCTTCGGAAAATTGAAGTGGAAGTGCTGGCACGTCCGAGTGAGGATGAAGATTCTCATGTGGGTAGCATCAAGTTCATGACCGGCGGCAAGCGACCACCAGCTGGCCCACGCATTCCCAGTTTCGGAATGGGAGTCGGAAAGAATATTCGGTCCAGCGGGTCTTCCACCGATGATAGTGATGACGAGCTGATGGAAGCAGTCATGGGCCTATCCACTGTAGGAGTCAAGAGTGATTGGAGTAATTCAACTGGCGGTAAGCTTGCTCCTCATTTGGAGTCCGGATCACTTATCTATATCCATCCAGGTGGTAATGAACCCCTTCTGAACACTGGGTCATCCGAATACAGCACCACTGTTATCCGTGCGCACCCTTCGCAGCATACAGTGCCTCCCTCCCTTTCCTCTATTCTAACCATTCGTGCTTCCCTAAATCCAAACGAGACCCCCGGCCAAGTGCTACCAGCGTCAAACCATTCACCCCCGCCCCATCGTTCCAGCACTATGGCCCAGTGTACCGAAGACAAGGATCTCTTGGGTACTTCATCCATTATGTCTATCGACTCCCTTGACTCATACCACACTGCGGCGGACCCGTCGGTAATATCCAGCGCACTGGCGACAGAAGGAGGATCCACAATCCGCTCTCTGCATGGCAACTATGTTGCTCCTCTTGTCCACCGCTTCACCCTTCTCAAGCCTGGTGGCGCCAAGCCCAAGAAGAATAGCATCAGTGGTACCACATCACCCCCCGGTGAAGCCATCACATGGAACCCGTTTGACTTAATTTTCTCCAGTGGCCTCTTTGTCGCCAAATGCGATATCTGTACGAAACGGCTAGGATGGAAACCCGTGTTGCAGTGTGATGACTGTGGATTGAAGTACGATTTCTAAATTCTTTATATCCGAGCCCTGTCACTGAAACATGCTATAAAGGGCCCACATCAAGTGCGGCGAGGTTGCTCCACGCGACTGTGGTCTCCGACCTTCTTACCATGACCACGCGACAGGCATGTCTCCAGTGTCTAAAGTAAAGCAAGGTGGAAAGGCGAGCCCGACTAGATGATCGCGCCTCTGACCTTCACTTTCATCATGATAATCATTAACGACCTTTTACGACGTTTCCGACCTCCATTCCTGACATTCCATCACGACCACTCATGGACCAATAATTATAAGGCATACATGGACTCCCAACATCATACTTTCAGCTTGACATTTGTACAAACATCAACGTCTTGTATGTGATTATATTATACGATAAGATTCATCTAGTTCCTCGTAGTGGTTTTGTATCCATTCAATTTAAAACGTCATTCAGATGTGATTGACTTGCGTTGTCCTGTGGTTATTCCTTGATGTGACTCCGCATCCCGCGGATTTGGTCTCCGAGCTCTAGCGCTCTCTTTCCTTCAAGCCAAAGCATTGCCTCTGGAATATCATATTTCAGCATCGGCACAGCGACGAGCCATCACTTGTAAGGACCAACCTTTATAGGTCTTCGGCACGACCTTTCGGTTGAGTTTGTGCCCCTCTTCTTTGGCCCAGGTGAACCTAAACTCATTCGTCGTATGCTCGGAGCCGGTCTTTGCGTCTACAACATTGGCTGTGACTCCTACGTGCTGCATGATGCAGTCTAAGATACTGATAACAACTTTGAAACTGTCAGCATCGTACTTACGACAATCATGGGAAACTGGGCCGATGTGGTCGAGTGCAGGATGTATGATGTCAAACGAAGGATAGACCCGATAGGAACGGGTTTGGCGAAGGAGATACCGTCCAGCGACAAGAAACGTATAGGACCCCGGGTGAACATGCTACTGTTGGCGAAGCCGAGCTACATGGCTGTCAGTCGCGGAAGAAATAAAACATACTGCGGGCACACCTCATATGCCAATCTCATAAGGTGTCCACCAAAGACCTTTTGATGAACACTACAAACGTTCAGTAGTGATCGTTCATGAGAAGCGTAAGTACGTACTTCCGTTCCTGTGGGAACATGAGCATGCACTTTTCTGCACGAGTGTCTCCCATCCAGACACGGTCTATATCCTTGGCTTCGTCTAGACCATAGTTGAGATAGAACGAATGTAACGCTTCGGCCTCCTCTGAGCTGGGAGGCACACGGTCCAAGGAGCGCAGCGCCACAGATTGACGTCGCCGCTTCATGTCTTGAGGGATTTGTCAGAGGTCGCAATATGGCAGATTAACGAGCACACCCACCTTCACCCATAGCATACAATGCTTCTTCTTCTGGAGTGCTGATGACCAGAGGATTCACATTCCGCGCTTTGTGGGTGTTAGCATCACGGCATACCATAGAAAACCGACCTAGAAAAAGGGTTAACTACCGGAACGAAATAAGTCGTCGATCATACCGAGAAGCACTGTTTTCTTATCCTTGCTACCACCAATACTCTCCATTTTCACAGCTACTTCCATAGAGCTCTTGCCGGTGTATATGACCTGACCGCTTAGGCGAAGGTCTCTGGTGGGGTCCAAGTTGGCGAGCATATCAAGTCTAGATATTGCTCGTTAAGTAGCTAGGTATGCAGTATATGTGACTTCGAACCTGTCCACCGACGCTGTAACGATGTAGAATCCCCTTTCCTTGATGCGACCAAGAGTCTCAACGCCTGGCCCAAGTGTATGCTTGTAGGAAATCGACCCGGCTAGTGAATCGAGGTGCTCCATAAGCCTAAATATTAATCTTGGGATCCCTGCCACAAATTACATAACATACTCACTTGCCGGTCCTGATTGTGCCATGAGCATTTATGTACTCTTCCAATAATTCCAGCGAAGACCCAAAAGGAAGTATAAGCTCTGTATAAGAGTCATGCATATATCTCGGAGTCAAATCGATAGGCGTTGGTTGAACGGTAGCCTCCTCTCCAGGCTTGGGCGCAGTATTTAGCAGTGTTTCCGACCATTTGACTGGGGTCCGCATAGGCATGATCCTACGAGTATAGTGATTACGACCGGCCTACGAAGGTGAAAAAGGCACATACGCATGATAGGCAGGATCAGAGCGAGTCCCTGAGTGAATCAATGTTATATTGAAGGTCGAAAGGTTAAAAATCACTCACTAACCACTTTCAATAATTTGTCCATAACTGTTACATCTTGCGTTTCTTCAACTACGGAACGTGGCAAAGCTGAATTAGAATCCCTAAGAGCAGTGCAGAGGGAGAAAAGCCTTCTGTTACGAACTGCGTGTCGGCCCTGTCCAGATAACGCTTTGAACATCGTGGATGCAACTGGCAAGGGTCGGAGACGGGTTAATCCACAGCTTTCCCAGTTCCGGGTTCGGCTATCGTAACGGCCCGATCATCACTCTCCCTACCGCCTGCGTCAACCGCTTCACTGTATCTGATGTACGTGTACGTATGTACCACCCTCAACTTTTATAGGGCCTTGGACACACCCCCACTGAATGCTACATCGGATCATTATGGGGATGAACTGGAAACGAATTTGGCGGAACAAACTCAGGACAACTTGAAGCTCTTCGTTCATGTGGAATCGGTCACGACACGAATTCTGGGAGAAAATGGTTGCCTATGATTGTCTACCTCGTCTCTTACGAGACTGGACTACCCACAGTGCTACTGGCTACTTGCAGCTTGCATTTTCTCAACTGGGTAGATACCATTCAAAACCAAAAAGTGCCGGTCGTCTGACCATTATGTTTTCGGAAAAATCATTAGCAGATGATCATCATGCGCAAAAGTCAATGGAAGCAGTCGATGGTGACCCAGTTGATATCCTGAGTGATCTTCTCGCCCTCTTTCACGCACTGCTTGTCTTTCCTCCACTACTTCTCATCCCGGGGACTCTTTTTTGATCCATTCTGCCCCCTGCCCCCTGCGACGATTCGCCATGTTTTCAAAGTGGAGTCTTGGCGTTTTTAAAAGGAAAGCCCGCTCATTAGTCCGTGCCTAGTTTCTTCGTTGTTTCCGGACACTTACAGAAGGACAGTACGCACGCGTCACACGCAATCGCTTGACATTCATGTTCTTTCTCTTTGGACTCTTCCATTGTTTTGCTCAAGGAATCATACAATCGTTTCTCTTTTCGGTCGATTCGGAGTACAGTTCGTTTCTTTCCAAGATCGTCCATGCGGCAGAAGTCCCCACAAAGAATCATACACTCCTCGAAGGGTCAAGTGGAAACTATCGGTTAAGAATGTGCAACTATATTCCTCATTTTGGTTCCAACTGCACGGATGTCTTTGAGTCCCACACCAATGCCTCTAATTTGTCTTCTGAAGACGTTCGTGGTTTTTTCTCTGCAACATTCCTTCGCACTTACATTGTACCCTATCAATAGTCAATTATACGTGGTAATTTAGTACGTCCGATACTTCCTCTTTGAAATCGCCGCTTAACATCTCGTTCTTAGCTGCGCGCCAATATTGGCAGTGACCTGCAACCAGCCCTATCTCGCAATGAAACAGGCATCACCATTAAATCTCAGGATGGTAAAGATGAAGTATTGTTGGATATGCAGTGCGTCGAAATCCTCACATTTCCTTCTCAAGAGTACTTCTTTTCGTCGTACACTGTTGTATTCGTAGCTAACAACCCTTACGCAGCTTACGAAACAATGAGAGGGAGGACCTTGCGTACGCTTGTGTTTCCCAGACATATTCTATGGTTGCGAACTCATGCATGCCGGCATTAGATTGGTCTTCATTCAATTCTGGCTATTCACGATATCTGTAATCGCCATGGTATATGATTCTGTGCCTCATATGTAAGTGGTTCACGCAGGTTAAGACTCGATGTTGATAGTCTGCCATTCATGTGAGTTTAGTGTCGCTGGATTTTGCGCTCGAACACTTCTTACCTCTTGGTCTGCTTATGCTCTTTGGCGATCCCGCTCAAAGAAATCCATCTATCAAGAACTTATCGCTGACTCTCATACACCCTGCTCAGTTGACCTCTTCAACGGGGATTACTTCCGAGTGAGAAACGGTTACGAGGTGAGGCCATCCCGCATTTCGTCATAGAATCTTACACACCTATGCCTTAGGTACCGGATCTGATCCTCAATTTAACTGCCTTGTCTATTGCATGTTACTTGTCCTTGACACTTTTCAGGGTAAGAGTCAAGATTTATCGTGCGTCCACTTGCTCACGGGCCTCTTGCCTCAGGACTATAACAAACGGTCTTTCAAGTGCGTTGGCGCACCAAAGCGTATTGCAACTCTGTACAAGGTATGACTATCCATTCAATCCATTATCTCTTTTCTATTGCTTACATATATGGCATCAGTATTTTATGGCAGTTCAAGCGTGCTTGCAACTGGAACTCTACGTTCTTATGGCGGGTATGGGGCTCTGGATTGATCAACTATTTAATACATACGTTGGAGCAATATCGGAGCACACCTTTATCTATGAGGGTGTGTTCATATTCTATGCCATTGTGCGTGGTTTAAATTCCCGTATACATTGTGTACTGATCCATTGGTTCTTTCAGCTTGTTATTCCTTGGCTTGTTTTGGTCAGGCTGCCCTTTTTCGCCCTTTTCTCACTACATCTAACAACCGTCATAGGGATGGTACGCAATTCGACACGAGAAAACGATCTTGATGGCTCTTTTCATTTTCGCTTCCTTTGTTTTCCTATTCACTACAAGTATCATGTTTTACTCACAAGTCTTCCGATGGCAAGTAATGTTTTGAAGCTCTTTGTCAGCCAAGTACACGATCTGACCATTGTCTCTCACGCAGGACGTTTGTCAGCTGGACGAACTTGGCGTGTTTGATTGTAGCCTCTATGATTCTTATGGGTGCTTGCATGATTCTAGGTATCATTTGCCTCCGTAATTTTGACAAAGGTCTTTCCCATTATCGTACGTCTTTGCATCTGCTACTCTGAAGAGCACGGCACTGACATTGTTACAGTGCATGCAGATTCCATTCTGGAATCATTGAATTTTTCCCCTGCAGTCTTCGAGAATGACGTCGATTACCATGTTGACTCGAAAGCAGAACACGACAAAGCTATCGACTGTCTTCAAGGCTACCACTGAGTCACAGCTGAATCACAACTGCAGTGGGCCGGAGGCTCATCCTGTCATGAGTCGTATTCGGATATGATATATTCTCTATTTATTCTACTTTTGTTTCAATACATGTAAACGCGAACCTTGTATATATTCGAAGTGTAGCCTGTCTTACGGGAGCTCGGGCCGGAGTCACCGGTATACCTTGGACCCATCTTCCATATTGCAATGGTATTCCAAGCACCGTATCCTTCGTACGACCCCATCGACAAGGAAGGGTATGTAAAGTTATATTTTCCGGTAGCTTCTGACCAAGACCATCAGATTTTCGTGAGTCTGTCGTCAATTTTATCTCTGAACGATGGTCCGACAATTGTAGCTACGAAACTGTCCAGAAGCGATGGCCGATCATCCTTACTGGAGTCGTGAACCAGCTTCATTTAGAGAATCACGATCTTTTTGTTAGTTTAGGACAAGCCGATGGCAAGGATTCGCTGGAAGGAAAGCTTGCAGAAGGGAAATCCCTCATTGAGAAGGTTAGTAAGCTCAAGTATGAGATGGCGCGGGATCATGCATTAGAGTGCGTTCGCTTTTTGACCTACCTTCAGTATTTTTGAACACATTTCAGATCTCTCCCTCAAGACGGTGGTTCACAAGTAGAGACATATAATGCAGAGCTGGAACGACTGGCGGCTATCTCGAAGAATACGTGGTTTACTGCCCCCTGGCTCTTTGCAGAGTACGACTTCGTATTTTTCGATATGAATAGCCATCTTAACCCTTCTAGATGTTATCTGTCTGTACACCATTCCTATCAATCTCGATGCGCCTAATATGCGGTTAGTTATCGTTTAATCTGGTCCTTCCTATTGCAAACAACGCACTGGCGTCGATACGATCCCTTTCGTGCACAGAAGATCGACGCGTTTCAGAAATCTGGAGTCGCAATATATAGTGAGTGATCCTTGGGGCTAGTTTATAAGGTTGGGTCGCTCAGTTGAATACAGAGATCGCAACAATTATCCATGAATTGGATCATGCGAAGAAAAACATAGAGGAAAATGTTGATAACCTGAGGGTTTTGTTTCAAGAGATGGTGCAGATGTGCTTATGGTAACTTAACTCTTCTGGACTTTCCGTATCACATAACAGCATGTTCTTTCTTAGGGGAAACTCCATCGTTTGTGGACTGCTTTACGCCTTGAAGTCTCTTACGACTAGTAACTCATAGGATTTATCGCTATTAACAAACTTGTCCTTATCCGACATCGAGCATCTTCAAGCTGTTGGCAAAGACGCTCAAGCAGCTAGAGAAGCGTTCATTTTGAAAGACGATCAGGAAACTGCATGGGACCATCTCAAGTCTCTCAAGGACGGAAGAATAGATTTTGTGCTTGATAATGGTCAGATAAATGCTCTTCTCAAATCTTATTGACAGATATTGTGACGATATTATAGCTGGATTTGAAGTAAGCCTTCGCCGAGAAAAACTTTTCAGACTTTCACCAAATACCAATTCATTCAGCTCTTTACGGACCTGGTTTTCGCCGACTTTTTGGTCACTCATACACCATATGTTTCCAAGGTCGTTATGCAGTGCGTAGTCTCAACGATGTGTTACTAACCTTGCGGCTGATTTAAATGAAGCCCTAAGTTGATTCCATGGTTTGTATCCGATGTAACTCCATCCGACTTTTCGCAAACCTTTGATCTTCTCCTTGACGACGCGTTTTTGGCTTCATCGTGTCCAACCGAAGCAGAGAAGAAACACCTTCGGTATATGACGGAAAGGTGGAAAGATTATGTAGAACGAGGCATTTTCTCGTTGTCCGTACCAATAAGCACTCCTCTTGGAGAAGGAATAGGCTCCACAGCTGATTTCTGGACGACTCATTTACCCTACTGGAACATGAAGATCCATGCTCAGTCTCTGTGGACCGATTTTCATCTGAACAGCAGCCTTGTTATATTTAAGGTTATTCTTTATTTTATCTTGTGCTTTGATCAAAGACCGATGCGCGTCATATAGGGAGACCTAAAGTAAGTACGATGATCCGATCTAATACTCGTTAACATTTTACCTCCTCATCTGATCCACTTAGTTACCGCAAGTAAGTCGTTCCCTTATTTAAAACGCTTCTAGATACTGACTGTGCCTGCAGGCTGACGGGGGACATAAGCTGGCCAACGCTGACTCCATTTAGGGTGGCCATAGGTAAGATGTTTTTCAATGGTGCGAGTATTTTCTTCACACTGTAGCAGGGCCTTTGGCGGGATCTTTCCCTCTATTGAGTCTCCGCACTAGCAAGGCTGATGTTGTCGTGGGAGTTAGTAATGAGGTAGCTGCGCAGCTTAATAAAACCGACAAGCACTGGCGAGTAAACGGGCGGTAAATTCGGGGCTTCTCTGTCATTGCTGTCCCTTATTGATCCCTTTACAGGTATGCCTTGATATCCTTCGAGGATAAGTCACACTAGACGACTGTGTAAATGTATTTTTTGTGTCCGCCTTCCTTTTGTTCTCATCAGATTAAATGCATTTCCGTCGATCCGTGTCAAGGACGGAACTTCTTTTGAGGAGCACATGCAAAACCCATTGATATGAACACTTCAGGTCCTACGCCCGCCGTATCCGGCAGAGAAATACATATTTAAGATAAGTGCACCCTTTCGCTCCTTATCTCCTGGCCAGCATGATGCTTGCGTTCGTTTTAACTGCTTCTCTTGCTTTAATAGCTAGCGTGTCAGGATCTGTTGTCCCTAGAAACAACAGATCTAGCAGCTCTCGAGTGCTCATTCTTGGTGGGGGCATTGCAGGTGTTATCGCTGCTCGAACTTTGCACGAAAATGGCATCGACAATTTCTTAATCATTGAAGCTCGCGATGAGCTTGGCGGGCGAATGAAGAGCCATACTTTTGCAGGCTACACGATCGAACTTGGTGCCAACTGGTGTGTATCAGGGATTAACCTCGACATTTAGCAGGCTAATATTTTCGACCCAAGGATTCAAGGGACGCAAACGGGAACAGGTCCGGCTAACCCGATTTTCGAACTGGCCCTGAAGCACAACGTTACGACTGAGTCCAACAATTTCGTTGGAAGTTTAAGTGGGTGGCCGCGTCCATTAATTTCTCACACTGACCTCATCGGTTATAGCGACTTTTGATGTTACCGGAGAAGTGGATTATCTGGACGTATTTAACGATTCTGTTGATGCCTATACCGCTTTGACTGTGACTGCAGGCGTGTTCGATCAGCTGCGTGAATGTTTACGTTCAATACTTACTATGTGTTGCAGGTGCGCGTGTCAATGGATCACTGGTGGATTTGACTTCAAAAACCGGTTATGCACTGAATGGAGCCAGGCCACGAGACGCGCATGAGATGGCTTCAGAGTACTACCAGGCAAGTCTATTTCTATAACAATTACATCTAGACTTAGGATGACCCTTGGCGCAGTTTGATTGGGAATATGCTCAGAAACCTGATCAGACCTCGTGGATTGCTTCGTCTTGGGCACGTAAGGACAATCGCTGAAGCAGTTCGAAAGCTGAAGCCAGTTTAGGCGAATAATTTCACCTATAATGTGGACCAAGGCGGATTTTCTGAGGACGATTTTTTCGCTATAGATCAACGAGGGTTCAAGGCCCTGATCCAACTGGAGGCTCAAGAATTCCTGAAGTCCGAACAAGTTTTACTGAGTTCGACAGTGAAGACGATTTCGTACTCCGGGGGCGGAGTCCAGGTAACGATGACAGGCGGCGAAACAATTGAAGGAGATTATGCGCTTTGCACGTTCAGCCTTGGGGTATTGCAGGACGACGATGTGACATTCAAGCCTTCCCTTCCGGCCTACAAAATGGAAGCAATCCAGAGTATGACAATGGCCACATACACAAAGATATTCTTGAAGTTTCCCGAAAAGTTCTGGTTTGATACGGAGGTCAGTCAGTCTCTCCCGGAACGGAATGTGGGTGTGCACTGATTTCGTAACAGTTCGCGTTGTACGCCGACCCAACGCGCGGCACCTACCCTGTCTGGCAATCGTTGGACCATCCAGACTTCTTCCCAGGGTCCGGGCTGATCTTCGCCACTGTAACAGTTAGCTTTCACCTTTGAAAGTTTGTGTTCCTCTCAAGGTTTGTTCTACAGGGCGATTGGTCCTTGAGAATAGAGGCATTGTCAGATGATCAGGTACAGGGTGAAGTGCTGGAAGTCCTCCAGAAGATGTACCCAAACATTACCATACCAGAACCGACCGACTTTCTCTTTCCGCGCTGGAATTCTGATCCTCTTTACCGAGGATCCTACTCTAATTGGCCCCCATCATTCTTCAGTCAACATCACGACAACCTCCGGTCAAATGTTGACCGGTTATATTTTGCAGGCGAAGCAACGAGCCAGAAATATTTTGGTGAGCTAGGAGTATAATTATCGCGGAACAGGCAGTTGATGCGTCATTTCAGGCTTTCTGCATGGTGCGTACTTTGAAGGGTTGATTGTAGCAACGATCATGGCGGAATGTATCAAGAGTGACGGATGTGTGGCATTGCAACATGTAGAGGAAGTGAGGAACGCATTTCCATACGAAATATGACGTCCAGCTGAGCGAGCCTATCGTATGTTGACTGTCGAGGCATTGTGAAGGATAATCGAGATACTTAAGGTCAGGTTGGTGATGTATCGTGAATGGTTGTTAAGAATCGGAGAATCGAGGACTACATCTACCGCCGAAAATTCAGCTGCATCGGACAGGCCATGTTGTCTATCTTCCAATTTCTTGTCACTATCGTCTGTAGGTGCCACTCACTGAAGTGGTCTGGACCCGCTACCATTGCTGTCTAAAAAGTAACACGCGACTAATAGTCTGGCGTCCAGCACTTCGGATGGTGAGCCTCTCGGATTCATGAGGGGGCACTATGTGGCACCTCGGTCCCATAGTGGGTCCCACGTACTGACAGTTCACCAAATACTGTATCGGATCGTCTGCGCGCTTCGCTCGTTATTCACATCCAAGGTCTTGAGCGGGAACATTGTATAGAGCGGCGTGGTGTCAGTGTATCGAAGACGATGGGTGGCATGCATCAAAGACAACGGATGTGAAGAACGGATTCCCATAGTAGATATATATATGAGGCCTAAGACTGAGCCAGCCGGTTCTGTACTTATTATCGAAAACGGAAGTTGCGAAGGAGACAGTGATGAGCTATTTGATAAAGAAGCCGTTGCTAAGCCGTCTTCTGCTACCGCCACAATCTAGAATTTCACTCTAATTTATGCTGCCCCGCACCATGCGACATGTATCTTTACTTCTTTCTTTCTTTCTTTCACCCACCACCTTGCGTGCATATGCATTACTGAGCTGGTCTAATCACGCCCTGGGTGCGTTTTCTGACGACGTTGTCCTACCACTCTTTTCTTCAAGTCCTTCTCTATACGACTGGTTCGTCGTCGTTGAGCGATGCTGAGAAACTCCTCTCCTAAATTCGTGAAAAAGGCTCTTTGGGGGTCCAGGCTGAAGATAGTGGTGCGTTTTGTATTCACTACATGCACTGTCTTCTAATCCTATTGCAGTATACTAGGATTACCTTGACCAGATTCACCTTGCTCTACTTCATTGTCGCTTTCTTGACTTGTGTGGTTTTGGTTGGTCTCCAAGGCCTGGCCTACTACGATAACTCCAATGCCGCCAATCTCATCTCCGACATCTTAATCGAGGCCAACGTTACCAATGGTTTGACGATCTTATCAGGCAACTTGCTGCAATACTGCCATGATATTCCGAGCGAGCGGGATTCCAACTGCGTTCCTATTCGACCTGGTAACTTGACCTCTGCCATCACTGGCAACACGACAGATGAATTCATGCTGCGCGGTGATTCAGCTCACTCTTTTGCCAAGGTGCGCAGCAACTGGCTACAGCTTGTTATTGTTTCCAAACGGTCTTACTAGCGCGATCTCCCTACCGTTCTACCGGTTTTCAATAGTTCCGGAGCTATGGTTGGCGTCAAGGTTGCAGACAGTGTGTTACCTGTCCCATGTTTGCAGTCTTTCAGTTGGCTTGGGGATGTGTGAGTTTTCATGTTCAATCGTAGTAACGTTTAACTGAACTTCGGTTCCAAGCCTTCAAGACTCAAGGAAAGAAGATGTCGTTACCTTGCTATACCAGATTTGGATGCTGAGCCTCTCAATCATCGCTGTCCGTTATTATCCTCAGTCTATCGTTCTCGTTTTGTGACACCAGTCTTCAGATATTGAACGAGTCTCTTCCGCATCTCGGAGCGCCTTTGGCTGGTCACATACTCGGAACAGCTTGGGCAAGTTTCCGCGTTTCAAGCTCGAAACATTTACAGGCTCGGTATAACCGGTTCATTGTGCATGGCACCTGTGATGGCATCGATCTTTTGCAAGATTGGTGGACCATTCGAACGAGACATACGGTGTGATCTACCGTCGTGATATCTGGCAGGCGTCGAATTGAAAATTTTTGACAGATCCCCGTTGTCGTCCTCAATGGTGTTGCGCTTCTGACACTGCTTTATTTGTCTGCCAATCTCTACAAGGTAGACTCAATGCCATGAGTAATGATCGTCTGCTTATCGTCATAGGTCTACGCGAACCAATCGTTTAGTCGTGTTGGTGGTTCGCCTGAAATCAATAGAATATACAAAGCATGTCGCCCTTCCATATACCTCGACTTGTCTTACATTTACTCTAGTTCGTTCTTTTGTTTTCCGTGATGCTACAATTAGCTGGGTTTTTTGCCCTTGCTGCCACTGGGATGTGGATAGACAAGATCTCTGGAGGCAGCATCCGACGTGTTGCCCGACATCTTCCTCTGTATCTTGCTGTTTTTGGCGTAACCGCAGCGGTCAGTACGCCAAGATATGTCTTTTAGACACCACTAATAAGTCCCACTTCTAGTGTGAACTTCCATGGGTAGTTCTGGTTCGTTTCAAAACGATTATTTTCTGTTCAGTCTTTGACGCGAAAATCTTTTAGGGATGGATTTCTGTCCGGCGAGAATATCGTCGTTTATTCGTTGTTTTCGGTGTCCTTTCTCTGTTTCTTCTAGGCGTTTCAACCTTCATGTTTGCCAGTCCGCGTATGTATCCCTAGATTGTCTATGAAATCTTATTAACTCTATGATGTAGTGTATCGCTTCATTTTCATGTCTTGGCCTTTTTTTGCCACCATGACCGTGACCACTTACATTCTCCTGGTCGCTACCTCAGCTTTGGGTGTTGTTTGCCGCCTACACTTTGACAAAGGCCTGGCACAGTTTTGTACGTTGACTTTCTTTTCTTCGATATCTATTCGAATGCTAATGCCGTAGCTCCAGTGAGAGTCAGCGACACCCTTGAAGGCATGGATTTTACACCGGCGTACTTCTCCAAGAATGTCAATGATGTCGATGACATAGTCGGACTTAAGCGTTCGGCATCTGAAAAGTCCTACGCATCGTCGAAGAAAGTACCATTGGACGAGAAGGAGATGCCTGACATCCAGGAACCGTCGGCCGCTCATTTCGAAACGAGAGCTGGCTATTCTCTTTCGGTGTATTCCGATTCTAACCGACCTACCATGAAATTCACCTCCACTCCCAAAGTCGCACGGAGCCAACGCACTTCTACTGTATCGACGGCCACTGCCCTTACATCCTCCACGACTTCGACTTACAACAAGCAGTCACGTTCAACGACCAAATCTACTTGGAAGGAGCAGTCCAACAGACCTCCGACCCGTCTGTTCCCTTTTCCCCAACGACAGGACACAGAGACTGCATCGTTGGTAAATTCTATAACCACCGTTGTTCGCAAAGACTTGCCCGTCATCAGCACGCCCAGGAGGATGAAGTCTTCGCAGGCGAAAGACGCTGGCATTAAGTCTTCCACATCTACTTCGGCTTCGGCTGTCTCTAAGGAATCGACTCCACCTCCAGGAGCCTCTTCTTCCGTTCCCGCCGTTATTCGTCAGGACTCCCCTGATAGTCTACGTGGACCGAGATTGCCGGCGAGCCCTCGTCCGTCGAAGCCCTTGTAGTTAAGAGTGGTTGCTAGTCATCATCGTGCCAACATACTTTCATACTGATACTACTTGATCCCATCTTTTGTACTGGTAACACTGTTAGCATGGGTTACAATATGTCGTGTAATACAAGATAGAGTCTTGTCTGATATATCCATGTCAACAGACCTCACTAGTCTAGCCTATCCCAGGCCGTTCCTGGGTCCGAGATCTCTCTTCAAGCCTTGGCAGGGTGACAAGCCATCCCAAAAAGACAGGCCACCAGTCGAATTCCGTCAACGGTGAGTCTGTCGCCTGCCCAAAAATATAATTGCCCTCTGTCATCTGTTAGAAGAAGTAAACCGACCCAAAAGATAGCATAACGCACTCTATTCCAAGACAAGTTGCATCTCATTGGTGGAAGTCTTCGAAGACGTGGACGTGAACACCTCGGCGCCAGAGGCCAAAGAATCGATGAGTAGAGAGAGACGAGCGGCCCCAAGGTTAGGTTCCTATCACAAGGTGAGGACAACTCTTGCAAGATGCAAGAAAGTAGACGTACCTTTCGTATTTCTTCCAAATCATCTCGGAAGCCATCAGCCACAGAGGCCATCCAAAATTTCCTGAATCTTGCCTTTAACTCTTGTTCATTAGCTGGAGCAGTTCCCGAAGCGGGTATGAAGGAAGGAATCGCAGTTGGAGGCGGTGATGGTGAAGGCAATTGTCTTGTCTGCACACGAGGAAGCTCTGCGACATTTTTGGTAGGTTCAGGACGTCCTCTGGTAGGGACGGAGTCAGAGTCAGAGTCGGATTCTGATGACGATGAAGATTCTGATGGTGCTGGGATGGGTTCTTTTGGCTCAGGTTCGTCTTCCGAGGGGGATGAGAATGACGATGAGGAGGAAGACGAAGATGCTGCCCGTCTTTTTCTTTTTCTGTTGCGCCTTTTCGGTGCAGGTGGCTTGGCAGGAGCAGTTGCCGCCATCGTGGTAAGGTAGTAGTAGTAGCAGTAGTAGTAGTAGCGTAAAGGAAGGAAAAGGTGTCCGGGTCGGATGCCGGACACCTCTTGACCAGATGCCATCACCATCTCCGCCTCTTGACTCGCTACCATACGATCTATACGCGCTGGTCCTGCACCTTCTCTTTTCCAGATTTCAGCCTGGTGTACTGAAGACCTTTGAAGACTATATCGAGACCTGTCTGCAAGCTACCAACATCATTTCTCCGGTCGATTTTCAAGCGCTTGCTGATGTGGACCAGGACGTGGTTGGTTCGCGTCATTTACGCGTCTTTGTTCCGTTTTTGCTCAGTATATCTTTCCAGGTCATCGATATTTTAGAGGTATGTGAACGGTCATTATGTGGTTGTCCGATCGAACAGAACTGTCCAGGCTGCTGTCATCAACTTGAACGTGTCCTTCATGTGTGTGCCGGTTGCCATATGTGACTGCTGGGACGCTGTTTTTGAACTTTTCCGTGCCGTGGAAAGACAGCTTGGGCAGGATTCTCACTACATGCACTACCGTGCGTTATATTCTCCCGTCTACATGCAGTGGCTTAGTATGATCCTAGTGAGAATTACAGCAATTGAAGTCCTCATGACACAACTGCCTTCGAACCTGGTCTTTTCGTGGTCCGATTCAGTACTGGATCTTTCAGCTATTCAGGCCGCCCTCGAAGCGGAGTACTCTTGCCCGTTAGTGCCGAATCTCGATATCACAAGGACTCCTTCGCCGTCTCTATCAAGTTCTCCACTTTCCTCTTTGCGCAACTTTACACCATCGCCTTCAGAAATGACCATGGATCCAGCTGATGCTTATAACGAATCGCCCTTGACTCCAGAACATCCTGAAGAAGTAACGTCGTCTCCAATTGGAGCTTCTCACGCCTTGGACAAGTACCCATCAAGGATGGATATGAAATCTTTGCTGGCACCTCCTGCTGTTCCGGATGCCATAGCGACACCCACCCCGAATGATACAGGACAGCTTCGTGCAAATTCTCTCTGCCTCCAGCTCTTTCCCGCTCAAAATGTACAACATAGTACTTCCCTCGCTGAAGATATCGCTCCCTTGGATATTTCGCAGGTTCCCGCTGCCTGTGACGACGATCTGGAGAAGAAGGAAAAGAAGAATCAGTCACGGAAGCTTTCTCGTGTCACAATGGAAACTCGGAGTCGCAGGAAGAGGGCTGTTTCGATGCGGGAAGATAAAGAGAACCTGGACCTGGACATTATTCTGTAAACAAGGCGACGATGCGTATGCCGTCTCCTGCAACTGTTGCCTTTAGTATACTTAGAATTTCGTTGCGTACCTGTTACGGGCCGCTTTCGGTGTAACCTTTGACAGCTATCCATGATGTATCACACTTTCTATTGTCCCGCCTTTGTCGAATGCAGCGGCGTCACTGTAACTTATGCCAGATACAGAGCCAGAGACATACGGTGGCCAGCTGCCCCCCACAACTGTGGAAGCAGATGAACATGCCACAGAGGTCGACACGAGTGCCTTGAAGGACAAGGACTACGCGAAGGCTTTAGCTCCCTGGCGCTATGCCGTTCGAACCAAGCTCGTTGGACGTGTCAAGGCTGAATCAAAGGCAGTAGCCTATCTCCAAGTATGTACTTACTAGTACCAACTCATGAAAACGGTTGCCAATGACTTTACTGCAGAGAACAATGCGTACATCTTGGCTGGATATATACTTTGTCTACTCTTCGTACCTCGGCACCGACACTTTCTTTCTCATCGTCCTCCCGCCATTCTTTTTCTTTGGGTACGATGACTTTGGTAGAGGGTATGTCCTTACATACATCGTGGCTTCTCTCACTTTTTTGCAGTTTGCTGATGATACTGGCTCTTGGTGGCTACGCCTCTTCGTCATGCAAGGATCTTTTCTGCTCGCCCAGGCCGCCTTCCCCGCCCGTAACGCGTCTTAGTACGTGATAACGTCTCTCCGTCCTGCTCGCCGTTAACGGAATTTGTTAGCTCTCCGGGACCATCATCTGGAGTACGGTTTCCCATCAACACATACCACGCAATGCTCCTCGATTGCTCTCTACTTCCTCCTCCATGTATCGCCCGCATATCGTCCCCACATATTCATATACACCTTCACCATCATCTTCGGCCGATTGTACACAGGCATGCATACTTTCACCGACTGCATTGTCGGCTGCATCCTTGGAAGCTCAGCAGTTTGGGTGCATAGCCTTCCCATGTTCCATTACTTTGAAGCTTGGGTGTTTGAAGGTGGTTTGGCCGTTCCACTGGTCCTCATTTTTGTGTTCCTGTTCTTCCTCGAGATGCATCCCCGTTCGTGACACCCTCAATTCTTTTAGATGTGCTCTAACCATAGAACAGTTCCTGTAGATCCTTGTCCTTGCTTCGAGGATTCTATTGCTTCTGGGAGCGTCGCGCTAGGTGCTCTGCTTGGAAGATGGGGTGCCAATTACTTCAGCGTTGGCACTCTACTGCCAATAAGCTCGTGGGCCTGCGCTGCCATGTGGGTAGACTCCGACGTCCTATGGATGGTCCCCATTTTGAAGATGTTCATAGGTTGGACTTCATTCGTTTCTATTTCAGTTTCATCTCAGCTGACATTGACTGGAAAGGCATGTCGATTATTCTTTTATGGCGTTTGCTTGCCAAGGCGATGTTAGTACCAATATTAAAAGAGGTTTTAAGAGAAGAGGTTGCAACAAGTAGGGTGCAAGGTAAACATCGTAAAAGTTACGGTATGTCATTGTGTTGGTAGAAATCACGGCGGTCTAGCTCACAAATTTCAGTTCTCACAAAGGTCATTGTGTACGCCGGGATTTCCGTACTTGCGTGTGATGTGCTACCCGCCGTTTTTACTTAAGTAACATTCGTCAGTCCGCAGACACAGCAACCCCGTCCACCCATGACGGCAAAAACAATGCTTGCAGCTTTGTGAGTCACTCAACACGGTCATGCACGGTTCCACCGAAAAATTCAGTTTGTAATGTCTTCTCAATGATCTGAATACATTAGCTACAATCTGGAGAATTGGCCTCGAAATAGAAACTAGACTCGGGAGCTGACTGCAGCGTCCCATGGCTTCGCCAGGTCTGACATGACACTGAGTGACCACTCCGACTCCTGTCTACTATGACTCCAAATCGAAGAACCAGACCCTCGCTTTAGCAGGAATTGTTGCAGGCAGGTTACTTTTACGCAGTGGATAATAGGCCAGACTGAGTACGACGGTCAATTGCTTAAAGGCA